>NC_056733.1:1844978324-1845058324 GCF_019279795.1 Protopterus annectens
ATGAAAAAACAACTGACTCCTGTTAACAGAAACACAATGTAGTCTGGTCCCTGATCTATAATAGAGACAAAGAGGCAAACACTCCTTACCTGAGCCTCCTGTTTAAGGCTGCACGTTTTCTTCTTGGGATCCAGTTTTCCGCTTTTCAGCCACAGATCAGACAGTAGACAGCCTCTTTACACACAACAATTCAGTCGGAGGTCTTTTCATTCAAGAAGAACCATTTAGGCAAATTCTCCTGCGTAGATGTCTAACCACCCATGCACTCTGACCTGTAGCTTTCCAAGGGAATTCCGGATTACAAGAATCACAATGTCAAATAAGTTGTCAAAACCAGACTGTAGTTATCAGTAGGCTTTTCTAAGTGACAGTCAATAACACAGGAGGCTCAGGTTCACAAAGTTTTAGTAGTGTACACAGGCAGGCTACATAATATACAGTCCAAGTATGAGAGTTTTGTCTGACTCTATACAGTAAGCAATTTCTTTATATAGTGTTTACAATCAGCTTTTGCCCACCTTACTGACGTGGTCGGTCACAGGGCATTTCCATCACTATGGTCCGCAATAGTCTATACATACGTGGGTGCTGGAGTTGTGCTTTTAAAATGTTTTCCCATGAGAATAACACAGCCTTGCAAGGCACCTTGTCAATTACAGTGTCCTTCTGTGATTGTAGCTGTTTCAAGGACCCTGGACTGTCTCGATACAGTAGTCAGTTAATTTCTTAATACCTTGCTTTGTCTCTCTGGTAAGGAGTTGTACTCTTATCTTCGATAGAGCTCACAAGGCCATCCTCCTCAGGGGAAGGGGTGATGTTATGCATGTACAGACATTTATTGTTCTGTAACCCAGCAGATAATTAATGCTGACAGACATAAGCCTGCTGTAGTGGTTACTGCCAGGGCCAGAATTCCATCACACTACAGCTTAGCTTCACCAATTACATGCAGGATCAGTTCTACTGCCATATTATGCGGTACAATTCAATGCTTTATATAGTATTTCGAGTCTAAACTGGCACTTCATATCTGTTTCTATATATATTTTTCGAACAACATCCATCCCACCATATGCATGTTGTTCCGTCCTTTACCTTGACCGTGTGTATTTGGCCGTCCGGCAACGCTACTCTCCACATGTGATGTCCCACCTTCCCCTTCTTTGCCTGTAGCACCCTGTTAGGACGTCCTGTTTGGTAGGCACGTGTTCCGCTATATGTGATCGACTTCTCTGCATAGCTAATCATCGATGCGGTGGTTCAACAACCCGACTTGTCCACATGTGTACAGTTATGTGCACCGTGTCGTGTGCAAACATATATGGTTATTACGGGTACATACCACATGCGGGATGTACACATTCTGCAGACACATTCACATGCAGCCATTTCCATATCTGTACCTGAGGTGGGTTGGTGACATGTGGGGTACGTATTTGCCCCCGTGGCATTGCCTAACACAAACATCTTACCACATTTCAGGTATGCACATTGTGTGTGGGTGTATAGCTGCACACGGATGCTAGCAGGTTTGGGTGGACAGGTGTACATGGGTGGGACTGACATGCTACAATGAAGCTATTGTATATTACATCTGAATGCATGGGTTCTGCTTCTGGATATTACACTTCAACATACGCCATCCAGTGTATGCGACAGAGCGTTGCTGGGTGTGGGATATGTTGCTATGCACATGTTTGCCTGTGTTTAAGGTATCTTGATTCCTTCCTGTTGTTATGTCAACACAGCTACCCGGCTATGTACTCTCACTACTGCTTGTGACCATTATGGTTGGCACCTTTTCCAATGCCCATAGTGGGACATGTTTTGTGGAAACTTCGGATTTTGCAGGACAACACATACCCATGGCAAGTGCAGTTGACAGAACTTTACTTGTTTGCCATACTATACGCTTATTCTGTTAGCATTTGGGTTCCTTATTCAGTTTCTTATGCCATGTATGTGTTTCATATACAAATTATATGTTTTATGCTACTATTACATGTATATTGCGGGAATATTTTGCCAGGGGATCTCCGTCTTTTTCCATTTTCCAATTTTGCAGGGACACACCTGTCCAATCAGGGACTGTCCATGGCACATTGGGACAGCTGGTAACCCTGGTGACCATGCCCATGTCGCTACTGGGGTTGCCACCTTTTCCAGTTGCCAAGGTGGGATATTTCGGGACTCACATGTGACTTTACAGGCCGACACATACACACGGTCACTATATAGCATAGAACTTCACTTGTTTGCCTAAATAAAAGCTTATTGTTGTGGCAGTTTGGTTGCTTATCCTGTTTCTTGTGACATTTAGGTATTTCAGTTACAGAAATAACCAATTCATGCTACCATTACATTAAATACGGGATATCATTATGTCCTACAATCTTAGCACATTTGCCATTTTTAATATGTTTTTTTGGGACACACCTGCCCATAGAGGGACTGCCCCTCCCAAAGTGGGACAGGTGGTGACTTTAGTCGCTACTCCTATGTCGATGCGGCGCGCTGACATGCTGCTGTACACCTTCTCTGAGTATAACCACTGACGGTGCATTGCATGACAAATGCGGTCTTATGCGTATCCTTTGCTCCTTGGACGGGTACACTTAAGCCTTCGTGGCTTGTATTTGCTTCTCTGTTTAGTTGGGACGGGTACTATGTTGCATACTCTACGTGCGTTTCATTCTGCACGGGCCCTGGCTGCTGCCATTACTATTATGGGCGGACCGTGGCAGTCAGCACATTAGGTTGCTCACCGCATGCCGGCTTAGCCACGCCTCCGGACGCATCCTACCTGGGCTCGCTCACGTACACTACGCACGTGTCTGTGGTTGCGGTGCACTCTCATTAATATGCATATGGTGCTACTGCGCCGGCTATTCACTGCACCGTCGGCGCAGACCTTACGCCGGCCTTGCGCCGAGCTTCATGAATCCCGGGGATAGTATCAAATTTGTTTAAAATATATTGCCTTGCTTCATGTAAGTCCAACCAAGAAAGTGAGTCATCTTCATATTCATTTTTAAGTATGTTAATAGATTTTAAGTCATTGTTTGACATCATGTGAAACTGAAATATTATTTTTTTCTTTAAATTAACACATTTTTGTATAACCAGAAGAAAATATAACACTGTATGTATATGCTATTGGAAATAAAAATAACCAGTCTTTAAAATTATTAAATTTAAACATTAAATTTCTAAAAGATTTCAATAATAGAGTTATATAATTTGATTTAAAATTCTGAGTATTATTAAAAGTAATATATTCTTTTAAAACCCATATGAGAGTATTATTTAATAAGTCTATTTTCTGAGATCTGTTGTTATTTATTGCTTTACAAACTAAAATGTCTAGAATTTTTTTCCATTTGACTGAATATTGTGAATCTATAAGGAGAGAAATTGTTTTAAGCATTGATGAGATTGCATACATTTCTAAGTTCAGGATAGCTATACCACCATTATTCCAATTTTTCATATGAGTGGACCAAGCTATTCTGGGTTTGGTGGGGTACCATAAAAATCTATGCATCACAGAACTGAATTTTTTAATAATATAAGTAGGAGGGGGTAAGGAAATTGACTGAATATTATACAAAAATTTGGGTAGAAAGATCATCTTAATTATTAAAAGTTTCTCATCCATTGAGAACGGGATCTTATTTCATTTTTGAGTAAGGTTTTCTATTACCTTTAGACTTTTGTTATAGTTTACTTGAACAATATATTTAATATTTTTAGTAATTAAAATACCCAAATAACATATTTCTTCCGATTGTGTTATGTATTTTTTATAATCATCCTGTAGATCAAATTTCTTAGGACCAATTATTAGTATTTGTGTTTTGTTATTATTAAAGAGTAACCCTGATTTTTTTTGAAAATACTCCATATCTGAGAATAATGCTATGATGGATTTATTTCCTTCTAAAGTGACTAGAATATCATTGTTAAGGGCAGATCCTGCCTCTTAAACCTGGTTGATTTCTTTGAAACAGTCACCAAGGCCATTGACGAGGGGAAGGTGGTCCACACAGCCTACCTGGACCTCGCAAAAGCCTTCGATACAATACCCCACTCGGGCATTATAGATAAGCTCACCAGCTTAAATATAAACCCCTATGTCACTAGATGGATTGCAAACTGGCTGAAGGATAGAACCCACATGGTTAGAATTGCTGGAGCCATGTCAGACTCCAAACCAGTTACAAGTGGTGTCCCACAAGGCTCAGTCCTGGGACCTCTCTTGCTCGGTATATATTTCTCGGAGGTACAGGCTAACACGGAAGGACTGTGGCTGACCAAGTTCGTAGATGACTGCAAACTGGGTGCCATAATCGACTCTCCAGCTGACACAAGCATCCTCCAAAAGGGCCTCATAGAAACAGACAACTGGTGCCAGAGCCATGGCCTCAAGCTAAATGCCAAAAAGTGTATAGTCATCCCCTTTGGCAAAAACAAAGTGCCCACAAATTACCACATAGGTGGTAATCCATTAAGTACAGAAGAAGTAATTAGGGACCTGGGGACCCAAGTTGATAGCAAGCTCTCATTTGACAACCACGTGGCCAAAGTGGTTAGAAAAACATTTTATATAGCCCACCTAATCATGAAGGGATTCACATCTAGATCATGGGAGGTCATCGGCCTCTTTACTCATCCCTCATCAGGCCCATAATTGAGTACAATGCCCTTTTGGGATGTACCTTACCAGACACCTGCAGCAACTGGAAAGACCCCAAAAGTACCTCACCAAGAGGATCAAAGGGTTCAAACAGATGCCATATGCTGCCCGGTTAAAGAAACTCCAGCTCTACTCAGTGGCATGACGCCTGTTCAGAGGCGATCTGTGCCTCGCGTATAAAGCCATGTCCAACCCCGCATTTATGGACATGCTACACTTCACAAAATCAAATCCCATCGAGCTACGCTCGAGACTTGAACCTCAGCACTGAAATAAATAGGACATGCTGGAGGGACAGATTCATAACCCAGAGGCTCCCTTCACTCTGGAATAAAATCCCAGTCCAGGTTAGGCAGAGTCCCTCATTGACTCTCTTCAAGAGGAATCTTGATGAGTGGATGGGAGATCGTAGGTTTACCCCGGCTATCACTTCTGTGTCACTGTTAGACAGAGGCACAGTATACTAACCTCGAAAAAGGGCATAGCAAAATAAATTTAAAATGGGTGGCAAAAGCCAAACACATTCTGGCTAGGCTTATAAATGCCCTAGGGCAGATAGCCTAGTATGAACCTATGAAACTATGAACCTATCAGCAAACATTTGTATTTTGGAGGATTCATTTGAGGTTATCTTGTATACTTCAATTTCCACATGTTTTCTTATCAAGTTGGCCCAGGTCTCCATAATTAAAGTAAATAATAAGGGAGATAATGGACAACCTTGTTTGGTGCCTTTAATAATGGGGATATTTTGAGAAATATTTCTACCTATTTTAATGTAAGCTTGGCTACCTTGATATAATTGAGTTATTAAATTAATAAAATTATTCGAAAAGTTTAATCTTTCTAACAAAATAAATAAGTAGTTCCAATTAACTGAATTAAATGCACAGTTTATATCTAAGCTGATTAATGTTAGAGTTTTATTTAAGAGTTTAACTGATTCTGTTAAAGATGGGTTCTTTTAATATTATCATAATAATTTCTATTTATAATGAAACCAGTCTGATCATCTTCTACTAGGGATGGTAAAAAGATTTTAAACCTATCTGCAAACACTGACATAAACATTTTATAGTCAACATTTAGCAAAGAAATTGGTCTATATGATGAGCAATGAATGGGATCTTTATTGGTATTCAGGATGGGGGTGATAAAAGAGTACTTCCATGAGGGTGGTATTATATTTCCATTATGAGCAATGCTGTATACCCTATGTAATAATTCTAGGGAATCCAAAGGCAAGATCGTATAGATTTCTGGGATAATGCCGTCATTTCCTGGTGCTTTATTTAATTTTAATTTAGCAATTTGTGTTTCAAGTTCTTTAAAGGTAATGGGCTTATCTATAATATTAGTTTGTTCAACTGAAAGCCTATTATGAATGTATTTATTAATAAAGGTTTTGATTTCTTCAATACAATCAATTGTCTTGGT
Organism: Protopterus annectens; assembly: GCF_019279795.1. Lineage (NCBI taxonomy): Eukaryota > Metazoa > Chordata > Ceratodontiformes > Protopteridae > Protopterus > Protopterus annectens. Next base: position 1,844,984,458 of record NC_056733.1, read on the forward strand.
ATGCTGATTTATATTAATGAAAAATTGTCTAAATTCAGTCAATATAATTTGTATATCTGAGACCGTACTTTTTTTCTTAGGTGAATATATTTTATTTATATGATTAAATTTGGATAGTCTTTTAGTTTTGTTAGCTAACATGTTTAGTGATCGTGGATTAGTGGAAAATTGTATAAATTAAAATTTTCCTATAGCAATCATGGTTTTATGGTTTAATATCTCTAGATGCTTATTGTTTAGTAAGTTTATTTCTTTCTTTTGTTCATTGATATCAATGTCTCTCTCTTGATTCTGTTTTAAGAAGTCTAATTTATTTTGTATGTCAAGTAGTTGTTCATCCCAACTTTTCTTTTTTTTTATAAAACTAGTTAAAAATTCTTCCATAGAGATAAGCCTTAAGGGCATCCCATATGTAGATTTCACTGGTTTCATTAGTACTATTAGAGTCTATAAAGTTCTGAGTTTCTAAATTTATAAATTCTTTAAATTCCTTTAACTTTGTAATATAAGCAGGCATTCTTCTTATTTGGTTGTTGTAATTAGAGTTAATAATAGTTTCAAATAGAATGGGATTATGATCTGATAATGGACATGTAATTACTTTAGTATCAATTAAGGGATCTATTAAATTATTAGAGAAAAAAGACTATCAATCCTAGAAAATGTATTATGTCTGTGGGGAAAAAAGGTATATAATAAGGAACTAGGATTAGCAAAATTACTTATATCTTTCAGTAGATAAATATCTGAGAATTCCTTTAATTTTTTCGCTGATGGTGATATTCTTCTTTTATTGTGTGAAGTTGAATCTTTGGTATCAAGAATACAGTTAAAATCTCCTGATACTATTATATTCCCTTTAGATAGTTGTATAATAAGTTATAGATGCTGCTTCACAGTGTTGTTTCCTATTCCTGGGATCCAATATATATTTACTAACATAAAAACCTTCTTATTTAATTCAATTGAAACAAGACAAAACATTCTTTTATCATCTCTAAATGTGTCAATTATTTTTGGGCTTAGTAAAGAATTGTTCCATAAAATTGCTACTCCTCTTTTTTTTTTTGAGTGTGTTCTGAACTTACTAGTACTTTGTATGATTTATTATTTAGTCTGACTATATCCTCATTTATTAAATGTGTTTCTTGTAGAAATATTAATTGAGATTTATGTAGTTTGATGAATTTAAATAAGTTACACCTCTTTCTAGGATTGTTTAATCCATTAATGTTTAAAGAAATACTTCTTAGTGAATTCATTTAGAGGAATATAGAGGGTATAAAAAAATTATTGACCAATTTAATTTATTATTAATAAATGTAGGAATACTGTATGATTGATTGTTTAAAGTCTAATAAAGATGAAAGTGGAATATTATTTGTTTTTTATCTGTGGTTGAGAATGTCAAAAGAATAAATGTTATAAAACTCTGATAATAACAATCCCAAACATTATAACCACTTAGAACCCAACTGGAGTATAAAACTCCCAATCTGAGTGACAAAATATCACTCAAATTAACCTTCTAACCAATAGCAACCTCCATTCAGCAACTGTCTAATAAAATATATATATTTAGGTAAAAATGAATATGGCTTCATATGAAAATGCTATACTAGTAAAACCTTAGAACACAAGAACTGTAATAACAAAATAAAACATTAATAAAATGCCTGTACTTAAGTACAGTTCATCAGAACTGCATAAGTAATAGTAAGATATAACTGCAGTTATTCATTTGGTAGATTGTTATAGAAAAAGCAGAATTATTAATACAAGTATTGAACTAGAAAATTTTAATCTAGATACAAAAATGTAATGAATAAATTATGTTTTCTTGAGAGAAGAGAAAAATGGATAGAAAGAAAAAGGGAGAAATAATATTTCCCCTAATCATCTAGCTTTAGTGCATTTAAATGTTATATGCAGTTTGTTATATTCACCTTTGTATGGCATAAACAGTAAATGTCAAACAACAGTTTAAAATTTGTTCTAGCATAATAATCAAATAACTAAAGCGATAGTTCTACTAAAATTTCAGTCCATGAAGAAGTAATCTAACATCCATTTGATCCCAAGCATATTATTAATGTATATACATTGACTTTGGTGAACCAGTGTATAAAGATATAACATCTATATATTCTATTGTATTAATATTAACATTAGTGCACTAATGCACTAATATTAACATTAGTGCATTAACTCCTTAACTTATCACAATGCATATAACTATTCATTATTTGTTCTCTAACAGTTTAAAAGCACTATGTAACATGAAAAATCTTTTGAAGTAATTATTACTATAAAACTAAAGTAACTTATATATTTATATTTGCATAATACTAATAACATATGTATATATTGTTTATAGGTGAGAATCAAACTTTACAAAATTACAATATAAAAGTTAGTAAAATTAATAAGAATAAAATAATGATACTAGAAATCAGGCTCAAATACCTTGGTGTATGTTATTGTTCATTACTTACACTTTTCCACTCACTCCCCCCTCAAGTTCTTTTTTTAATCATTTCATTTTCAGCTATGAGTATGATAAAATGTAGATTAATGGCATTAAACATCACTTCTCAGTTCTTTAATAGAAGCAGTGAAAGTAATTCCATTTTCTTGTATGCGTTTGAAGATTCTATGCGACTGAGGTAATCACGCCAGTTCAAAGTTCAGTCAAATACGTCAGGAGCTGAGCATTGAGAGCAAGAGTAAATAATTATACTTGGAAAGGCTTCTCCGGTCTGGTCATGAGCACCGTTGACTCAGGATTGCACTCGAGAGTGTCTCAGTGGGAAAAATGTAAGTATGTACTTCGAGTTTGAAGCCTTTGAGTGCCTCGAGACATGCCCAGTGTTTACAAACCAGGAATCTAAAAGATAATAGGGAGAGAAAAAAAAGGGCAATTGAAAAACGAAACCAAACCACTATAACATCCAACATCAGAAATCTAAGTATTTCAGCCATTTACACACCTACAAAACACAATTTAATTGCAAACCAAGAGAGGGTAGCCAAAACCATGCATAAAACATGAACACTACTACCCACACAAAGTCCCCCAACCAAGAGCCAGAAATAAGCATCGTCTCAGCAGCATTAGAACACGAGAAGAGCCACACAAAATAAAACCAGAGCTCCATGACCACCAGTATCACAAACGACAAATGTCTCTGCAGTACAAGTTCAATAAAATATAACAATCATCATTCTATCACATGTACCTATTGTATTTTGCCGCACATCTCATAAACAAAGAGATGTCAAAGAGACATCAATATATTTAAAGCTGACTATACACTACTGTTTAAATTTACCAATTAGTTTTGTTTCTAGCCAGTAGTAACAACAAGCTCTATAACACTATAGCTTACTATAATAACCAAAAGATGAAATTAATAAATTACTTCAGCAACATCATGTAACACTCAACACCCTTTTAATTATATGAACAATGCAATAGAACTATTTGATATTCATTTTAAATAAGAAGATTAAGACTATAAATTGTAACATGATCAAAATAACATTATTTAAATAATAACTTACCAGTTATCTCAATTTCCTTCTCCCCAACTTCTGGGTTTTATGTAACTAATTCAGGTATTATTGGTCTTATATGCAGTGAAGATAGAGTCACTTCTTGTGTTTTTTCTTTTGCTCTGTATTAATCCATGTTCTATTTTCAGCAAGTCTTTTTGTTCTTGTATTTATCCACTCCATATCTTCAACTTTTGCTAGTATTTTGTTTGTGTTAATGAATGAGAGGGCAGAGTCTACATCTTCAAATATATTTGTAGTGTTTTGATGAAAGATTTCAGTCTAGCAGAAAATAGTAATTGTGTTTTTATTTGTTTTTTTTTTTTTTTTTAATTCTCTAATCAAAGGTAGAAAGGCTTTTCTTTTAGATAATACCAAAGGAGAGTAGTCATTGTCAAAACATATCAAATTGTCTTTTATTTTGATTGGAGCTTTAGACTATGCAGTTTTAAGGACAATTTCTTTATCATGAGAAGATAAATATTTAACAATTACAGATCTTGTTAAGTTGGTTTTATTATTTTTTGATGAAACCAGTGACCTGTGATCTCTCTCAATTCCATAGGAAAGAGCCTCAGGAAGATCTAAAATTTCAGGTATCCAGGATGACAGAAATCTCTCCATATTATTATTTTCTATATTTTCAGGTAAGCCAAATATTCTTATATTATTATGACGGGACCTATTTTCAAGGTCATCTGATTTTGTTTGAAGTAATGTATTTTGCTTTAAAAGAAATTCTATGTTGTGCTCACCTTCTTGTATCCCTGTTTCCATGTTGTTTAAGACTGTTTCAATCCCCAAAATTAGTTGTTTTTGTTGCTGCATATCCTAAAGAATGTCCATCTGCTTTGTTGATTTTTCTTTAAAAGTATCCAGTTTCATATCCAGTCTGTCTATTTTGGAAGTTAATTATTGGATGTTGGTTAATAAAGATTGAAGTTCCTTTTTAAAAGCTATGTCTGTATGTGAAGTTTTGGTGAAGCTCATGTTGTTGTCTGTTGAAAAAACTTCTTACTACTGATTTGACAAGAAAATTAATAGTATCAAAAACATTTTTTTAAATACTATCCACGTATATGCTATAAAGAATCCAATGGTAAAAATTTCCACTATTAGGATAATATTTTTAAAAACTTCCTGTCAAAAATAATTTGAAAAGACGGAGCTGAAGAGAAAGCCTGCTACTCAGAGCTCATGCTAGCCACGCCTCCTCACATGTAATACTTTTGTAAGGTGCCTACACAATTCACAAATGGCTGATAACTGCAGATCACCTCGAACTGTGTAAGTGTGGAGTTGCCATGCTTACAAGGTTGTCTACCATTGTATGCAATTCTGAATGCCAGACACACTGGAATGTGTGCTGAGGAAACTCAGAAAAAGTTAAATGAGGAAAAGTGTACTATGTCACTGTCTTATCTAATTACAGGCATTAAAATGGTCCCAAGCAGTTTCTACTAAACATATGAAACAGAGAGACACTGAAATGTTCTTAACAAAAAAGATGATGGAGCTAAAGAAAGGGAACTATCAGGAGAAGCTAGTTACCTTGTCCCTACATTCTATGCCCTATAGGCTCCTTAGAGGTGATCTGCACTGTTCATTGTGAACTATTAGCTATCCAGCAAAATTATTTCATCACAAATTGAATAGTCCAGCAAACACTAGAACCAGAGATCTGAACTTACTTCAGCAAATAAACAAATCTCAATGGAAAGATAGATTTGTGACACAATAACTTGCCCTCTCTGCAACAAACATCCTCCATAGAATAAGCAATGAGACACAATATCTTCTTTTAAGAAGAAATTAGACAGTTGGATGGATAATCCTAAATTTGTCTCTCTGCTGTGACTATCTTATCACTACTTGAAAAAGGAGGTAAGATCTAAGGGTGGTTATTGGGAAGGTGTGAATGGCAACATGACCCAGTTGTACATTCTATAATTGTATGATTCTGTGATAGATGTTTTACAGGGATCAATGGACCATTAATATTTGGTATCTTTGCAAATGGCATCCATGCAATGAATCCTGATGCAACTTTAATACACAACACTGATGACTCAATTGCTTTCTGTACAGTTAACTTCCTTAATCAGTTGTAGCATTCTGCACAACTTAACCTTCAAAGCCTAGAACTTGGTTTAAAGACACAAATTGTTTATTAAACACCACAAATGCTAAACTACTTGCATTTGGGTCTGTAGAAATCTGGAGAAATCTCAGTTACTTCACAAAATAACACCAGTTGAACAAGTCTCCCATGCCAAACGTTTTATACGTATTCATAGATCAGAACTTATCCTAGAAGAAACATATTGGCTATGCAACCTCAAAAATTCAAAAATAATTATACTGATTATGTAACCTCAAAAACTGTCAAATGTTGGATATTTTATACAAATCAAAACCACGCCTAACTGAAACAGTACAATAAAGTTCAGCCCTGACTCTGTTACAATCTACATTGCTTCCCCTAGTCTTACTAATATTTCAAAGGCTCATAAGCTAGAACAGATTTTATTTTATTTATTTTATTTTACATTTGTTTACTGGGAAAAGGTCCTTTGGAACACATTAATATCACTCTACTCAGTGCTAGGAGTTTTAAAAATTAATACGCAGGACTAGCCTGCAACGTGAACACATTCATATATGTGTAGTTACAGAAATATAGTTTTAGAGGAAAGAAAGTACACTCTCTGTTTCTGGGTATAATGGCTATGATGCCTTAACACCTAGTGACAACTGTGGGGGAGGAACAGCATTTGTTAGTGATATCATCACCTTTTTGCAGATTCCTTAGGACTCCATGTTTGAACTCCAAGAAGTCCAGATCACCATAAACAAGTCTAATTACCATACCATAGCTATTTGTAGAACATCCTCTATGACTCCTTCTGAGCACAATAGCTATCTTAATGCATAGCTGAAATTCACATTAAACCCAAGACCTTTCTACTGGGGGACTTTGACTATCCATCAATAAACTGATGGACCTACACTGACAAAGGTCAGCATGCCTAGTGCTTCCATGACATTATAAATGCTAACTCTCTTTCACAAATAGTAAACCATGCTAATAGGGGCCCCAATATCCTTGGTCTAGTCTTCACAAATATGGCCATTTCTTGTGTCCATCCATATGCATCATCATGCCTTGAAAAATCAAACCATAATTTAGTGACCTTTTCCTTTAAAACTGGTGATACTGCTCATGTAAATAGCTCTGAGTTTTGAGATTTCCAAAAAGCAAGCTTTCTGTAGTTATTTGATGACTTATATAAATTCTGTTGAAGTGCTCCTCTGAAGGATTCCATTGCTAAACTGCTATCTATGCCTCGGACTTCTACTCCCCCATAAACTGTTGTATTGATAAGGCAGTCCCTATCTGCACTAAATATAATGAACATTTTAATAACAAACTACACTGTGACATAAAATAAAGTAGCTAATGTCCTAGCTAATATAGGACAAATTATAGTCCACCCACAGTTACAGCTATTCTACAGGTTCCACAATCCCATCCACTCCCTTTATTTACTATAGAACAAGTTCTCTCAGCTATCTTAAAAAATATGACTATTTCATCCATGCCCCTGATGACATACCAGATTGCCTGAGTATCAATGCCCATAATGGTCTTTCTGAACCAATGCTTAACCACTTTATTTTAAACCTCTTCCTGATTTACATCCCCGAAGTCTGGGAAACAGCTATTGTAATGCCAATACATAAGGGTGGCCTGACTACAGACCCTGGTAACTATAGACTCATTAGTTTCACTAGTCTCATATGCAAAGCTATGGAGTGCATTATCTCAGACTTTATTAATCTGGACATTGACTATCTCTTAACTCTGAATTCTCATCAGTTTTGCTTTGTCAAGGAAAAGTCCCACCTCTTTAAACTCATAATTTCTTAGAAAAAGTAACCGAAACAGGGCATAGTGGTTATGCAGTCGATTCAGCATATTTAGACTTGGCCAAGGTCTTTGTCACTATTCCCCATGAAGGAGATATTGATACTCTTTGAAATCTGAGTATAAATCCTTATATTGGGTGGTGATAGCTAATTGATTGTCTGACAGAATCCATGTGGTTAGAGTCACAGATGCCACTTTTAATGCAAAAAAGTTACCAGTGATGTATCACAGGGCTCAACTTTCAGCCCTCTCCAACTTGGCATATATTTCTCAGACCTTCAGGCCAGCACTCCTAGCTTATGGTTAATGAAATATGCTAATGACTGTAAACTGGGTGTTGTTATCTGATCATCAGCTGACTCACAGTTGTTCTAACATGAGTTAGACCCTGTTGACAACTGGAGCAAGAAAAATTGCATTAAATCAAATGAAAAAAAAATGTAGCATAGTTCATTTTGGTAAACAAAACTGTTTCACTTATCATACAGGATATGTCCCCTTCCAATCAAACAGTGTTGAAATGGGCCTAGGCATTCTTGTTAATTCACTATCATTTGACCATCATGCCACTACATTAGTTCAGTATATGTTTTATCTGGAACAACCAATTTCTAAAGGTATCTCCACTAGATCCAAAGAGGTCTTAATTCACCCTTATTAATATCCTGTCAGACCCAATATTGAAGATAATGTGCCACTCAGGATGTATTTGTCTAAACATATCATACAACTTGAGATTCCTCAGTGATTTAAAAGTAAAACGACCAGTGGCCTCAAAACTCTTATTTATCAGGACAGACTGTTAGCCCTTTTTCTGTATTCATTCTCTTACAGACCGCTTCTTGGAGATCAGTGTCTAGCATTTGTCTCTTAGGAAGATCCAACCCTATATGATCTTCCATTCCTTCACAAAACTAATAGGTTAAAGGAACTAAGTGTTCCTCAGCAGATAAATAAGACACATTGGAATTATGTATTCATATCTCAATTTATCCCTTACGACCAGAACAAATTTTCATTTCATGTCAAGTAGATTAGCACCTTTGCCACCTTCAAGGTAACTCAGAGAATTAGATGGGTAGCCTTAAATTCTCTCCCTTTCTGTCTTGTCATCCTTGAGACTAGAGGGAACTTTTGAATACATTTTTTTGGGATAGGCTTGAAATCGTCTACAGACTGATTGCTTATTATTTACTTCTGAACCTAAATAAATAAAAAAAATAAACTGTGAACCACGCATGGCATGGGATATATGGAAAACAGGCAGACTGTACAAATAAACCACGTATCGTAAAGCTGCAGGAATTCATGGAATATATTGCAGACAAACATATTGCAACAACCACATATATTCCTCCATAAATATCAGTGATGTTAGTAGTCCACAGCAAATGAAAACCGAAAAACCATATCATTTTCTGAACGTATGTGTAAATGATGTAACTGCCAAAGTCATGGTCAATAAACCACAAATATTGTGAATTACAACTGACTGTTACTACACAGGACTAGAGACCTGTGGAGTCACAATTTGAAGAAAAGTGAGGAAAATAAAAGATTAGTCCGTTTTCTAATTATTGGATGCAGGACTGATATGTTCCTGTAGTGTGCACACAGCTGCTGTGGCATCATGTTGTACATCAGGGCAGAGTGCTGCAACTTGTACCTTCATTTGTCTTGATGCACTGTACAATAGAATGAGATTCGTAAGTACAACATGTTATGTTTATGCGCCATGCAAATAAGCTATGTTATTATTTTTTTTTTTTTTTAGAGTGCACATCTCCCTCTTTGTAAGATGGTGAATATATGGCTATACAGGAACCCTATTACTATTCTTTTGTCTGAGTTAAAAGACTGTCAAGAAGTACCTTTATTTCTAGTTTTCCATATGATTCTAAATCCTGCTCCTTGGTTATGCTGTTGCCGAAAACATCAGGAAGTGACTCAGATACATGCTTTTAAGTAAACAAAATGACTGTTGGAAGCAATACAGTGTAGCTATCCATGAAATGAGATACAGTATACTCTATCATGTGTATCCAACAGTGACAGACCATCAGTGTGTGGCATACATAACATTAGAGCTATTCACTTTTGTAAATTTTGCTAATGTCTACACCTCAGGTAATATAGCTTCGTACAATGCTTATAGGACACGTGCATAAAATATTTATGTTTAGCTTGATGCAGGATTTTAAGACAGGCAAATATACATCAGTGTTTCTGTGTAGGCTGTAAGCTTTTTATGTGGTAATCATGGTGGTTTGCCACTTTAAGCAAAATCTACAATATGGGTAGCCATTTTACATTCTGAAACTCGGTAGTATAAATTCTGAAATATTAAAACTGAATGTGTGAAAAGGTGGATTTACATATACTAAGTCAAATATTACCATTTCTTAGAATTGTGTCTGTTCTTCAAAGGTATGGTGATCTTTGAATTGATATATATAATTAGGTGGGGCTTGCACCCCACCTCAGGGGATGCAGTAGAGCTTGACACCCTCCCTTTCATGAAACAACTGTAGAAGGGTGATTGCTTGCTATTCTGTAATTCCAGGGCTTCATTTATGAGTCTTGGAATTACAATAGGGAGACCAAATATGTTTTTACAGTTTTTTTTTTTTTTTTTTTTTTTTAGTTTAGAGAAGCTACCTATCTAGAGTAAGTGGTGACTGAAGAAGATGGATGTGGGAAGAATCATGAGTTTGACTCAGAAACATACCTCTCAACCTAGAAACATTAAAAATCTGGACAAGGCCCATGAAAAATAGGTACAAATCTGTACACCGATTAACATCTGATTTGCATACATAATTATGTAACCACACCCACTCCATCGGCATTGTGGGATACTAACTTTCAAACGCAAACTGAACAGACAACCAAAATATAGCAGAAACCAAAAGAAAGTATCCAACTAATGCTCCGAGTGTTAGATATAAGCCCAAACACTGTACACGTTTCTTAAAACATACACGTTTATTTGAAGTGTTTTTCGTTGCTGCTATACAGTAACTTCAGAAAAAGTTGCACCATTTTCAAACAACCCTATTTAAATAGTAAACAATCACATTGTTAGCATCAGATGGTATTCATGTCACAACATATCTGCATAAATTTAAAGCTAGCTAAAGCAAATTAAACTTATGTTACTTTAAAACTGCTATGAAAAGTCTATAAATCCCTAAATAAATGAAAAGGTAAAAAAGATAAGGAAATATATAAACACATAAATAATGGATCCTTCTCTTATACAAAAAGGTAGGTACCAATATATGATTTCACTATTTCAGTTTAGTTACATTTGATGATGTACCCATGTATAAATGCATCTCAAGGTTACTAACAAGACTGAAACTTATTCATCTTTTCAGACTTAAGTTTCAGTAAACATATGTTAACAAGAATTTTTTTTTAACCAAAATATAGCAGAGTCCCCCTGCAGCCACTCTGATGTCCCATTACCTGGCTATTTCTCCCCATTTACTATAAACACTAATGTGTGCATACTGCTTTACTTCTACAATGATAATTTGGATTTTGTTTTTACTGCACAAAAATGCACAAACAGTAATAGACATCTGGTAAAAACAATACTGTCTCACAATGAAAATAGACTTGACATTAAAACACATTGAAACCCACACCACATCTGGCCACTGGTGGATAAAGATGGCCTTTGGGTTGTTTTCAAATCATTGGCCCCTTGCACACAACATACATGTGTTCTTTTCTTTGATACACCTTCCTGACGATTATATTCCTTGTATAATACACCACACTTGTTAGACAGAGCACGTTTTACATTTATTGCTTAAACAATTTTCCAGTAGACTGTACTGTAGACAATGAAACAAAATGCAAGAACCACTAATGCCAAAACTGCCCAATTCAGAACATTTCCATCATAAAAGTCTACTTCCACACCCCCACTATAAATAGAATGACAGCAGTGTAAGCCATAGGCATCTTGTACAGCTACACACTTATTTTCAATTTCATTTTTTTGGGGTAGGGGGCAAAAAGACAAAAACCAGGGACACATTTTAAACATTGCTTGTATAATTTTGTAAAGTTGCTAGAATAAAATGTGTTACTATCATGCATTTCACTAGTAAGTCTTGAACCCAGGTCCTAGGACCTTATACACTACAGTCAGAGCAACATGCCAGTGCACACATACAAATAAGCACTAAAATAGTAAATCTATATATCAGGAAGAGTTTTTTTTAATAACTGGTGTGAATTGATTATTTATTTAGCTACATAAAGTAATAGACATAGTCATATATTAAAAAAACAAACCAAAAAAACATTCCTGCTGCATTACTAAAGGCACACGATGGAGCACTTAACTAATATTTAGCATAAACTCCTTTCTTGTTTCTATTATAATACGTTTCAGTATATATAAATCTGTTTTCTTTAAAGAAAATATATGCTAAAAGCATAGTTTTAGATCACTAACTTGGAGTTTACAGATTTAAGTGTCCCATTTATAACATTGTTTCCCAGTCCCTCTCTCTAAATTCAGCATGTATAATGAAAAAATATAATATTATAGTAAGCTATGTAATTATGTCAGAGCACTGGTTCTAGTAACATGTTAGAAAGTTACAGAAGTAACAGACATTTGACTCCTGTAGCCTACATTACATCCAGTCATATCAAACAGTCTCGCAGAGACCCATATAGGGACAAACACTCTGAATATGAACCATCCCACCTAGGTCTTATCATCTTGATCCTCAGTTAATTGAGACCATCTCGATGGTCCACATATCCACCAGTAAGCACCACTGCCTGCATCAGAATCAATGCATACAAGACGGAAATCTAACAGTAGCACTATAATAACTGGGACTTGCCAATCCACAAATCAAACCCATTATCATATTGTCCACATTTAGACTGCCCCACATAGCAAAAATTCACATCCATAGTGTCTTTGAAATCCCAGAAAATGCAAATCTAAAGTGGTGTAACTGAAAGCCACTGCTAAGCTACTCTAGAAAAGTTCCTCACATTATGAGCCTAGGGATTTTGTTTTTTTGGATTTAGAAAAACTTCCATTTAGATTCAGCAGTAAATTAAAAGTTTATACAAAGGTTGAATACAATACATTAATTCCTACTTTTAAGTCACCTTCATTTGCTACACTATTCCAAACAAATTAAAACTGAAAAAAAGAAACTCATTCCCTATAATATTTCAAGTATTAGGAAATAAAGCAACAAGCTGGACATTCCACTATAAACTATGATAACAGTTTATATTATACTGAAGGTGGGAAAAATCCTTTATGAACCATACAACAGAGACTCTCAACTGTTAGAAGTTCTAGAAAACAGTTAGAGATTACTGAAAACCGTTACACTACAAGTTAAAATTCAAAACCATACCACATATCAAGACAAAACCAATGAAACGACCCATTGAACAATCCATTTACACACCGGAACGCTGCAACAAGGAATCTGGAACATGAATGCAATCAACCATCTTCACGATCCTCTCCTCCACCAAACTACCACATCCCATAGCTGTGAAACCAACCAAAACCTGACAAATACACACTGCAGATCCCCCATAAGTAGCACCCAGGCACATCCAATAATAAAAAGCGACTAATGCTGCAATCCAACCTGACAAATGATTGGGTTTAAAAGCAAACAATCCTATCCACAAATAAGACACAATGAGGAGGTAAAAAAGAAGCAGTGTCTCAGAAACAAATGAAAGCCTCTTATTTCCCATTTTACGTCCAGTTAATCAGTAATGTGACTTAACATTTTAAAACAAGACCTAGTTAAATAATTATTTATGTCATATAAGAATTGATTGTTAACATACACATTTTATAAACCGAGTAATTTAAAATGTGTAACATGCACCAATATAATAAAATATACAGAAAGGAAAGAGAGCAAATATGTTTATATGCAAGTAGAAATAAGATTTACATGTGATTATTATGAGACTAAGATAAATGCACACTCACGTTACTTTTCCCCACAGAGAATTTCCAACCAGTTGCCGTTTTCACTTTTCACCGATGAATGGCACAGTCCCATTTCCCATTCATTAGAGCTCAGTCAGCTGTCCCAGTGCCCGCATCTTGCATATTAGAGCTAGCCAACCAGTCTCATAATGCTAAAGCCGTTTTATTTCTACTTGCATGTTAGCCGGTTCCTATTCATTTCCCGCTCACATTTGTGGCCCACCAGAAATGACGTGAGCTCTTCAGCTCAATTCCGACTGGCTGGTAGTCCTGACGGTGATTAAGTCATCGCGCACATGATGACATCACCACAGACAGCGCGAAAATTGAAAAATAAATTAAACAAAAGGGAAAATATCGGAAATGAAGGGGTGCCAATCGGGAATCGTGGCACCCCTTCATTTGGACCCCAAAACTCGGTAAAAACCGAGTAATTCGGTATGGTTGGGAGGTATGCTCAGAAATCTTTTCTAAGAATGAGAGATAAAGGGCAGCTTTCATAATCCCAAGGTTCATGCTTCCCATCTTTATACAAATACAGTGATGACAAAGCAAAAGACTGCATGAGGAAAAGCCCACTTTTTATAACTGCTTGAAATGGGAAAAATGGTTTAGTTATGTCTGAATTAATCTGTTAATTTGTAAAGTCTTGACTAATTTCAGATATTTTCATAAGTTGCGGACAAGTTCAGGATTCTGCAAGCCCGCTTGAACTATTGTCAGGTAGGTACAGCAAGAGGCAGCTGGTGTACCTATGCAGACTATAGGGATATCCCTGACTGGTTCTTTGTAAGGTGTAAAAGGGAAAGCTATTATAACTAGAAAATGGAGAAATGGTACATAAGGGACACACAGAAGGAATATATCAAGAGGGTTGTACTGGTGAAGGAGAGAGCGGAGGGTACCATGTTTTTTTCAGGGGATAGATTCCCCCCATTTTTCAAATATATTTGTTTATGAAAGGGACAGTGAGGAATGAAGTAGAGAAGATGTTATAGGAAAGAATATTAGGGAATGGTTAAGGTAAAGAGGGGTCATAGCATAGCAATCCTCACCCCTTATCTAGAGGACCTCAAATATTTTTACTGCATGATGAATGTACAGAGGAAGATTCTAATGATGTGGGAAGATGTCTCCAGTGACTTTGTGGTCAGAACCAAAAAGGGCAGGGACCTTTTACCCATTGCACTGAAAGAGGTCTTGCACTGGCCAAAGGGACATCCTCAACCAAGTGAATGAGCTCACACCTTTTGTGACTATCCAGGCTGCATCAAGTCTGGATGCTTGCAGAACTGCAGCCACCACCCCAGCCCTGTAAGAGCATACCTGTGTGGGCAGAGGGTGAGGGAAGATGTTCTCTGACCTTGAAGGAATGTGTGGAGGCTTGTACTAGGATCTCTGGATCTGAGGAAAAGGGAACATAAAAAAGAGAGAGAAAAATAGTAGAATAAATGGAAAATAATACATAATTTAAACAAGGAAGGAAGGAGTGAAGGAAAAAGACATACAAAATATAGACGATAAATGCACCGATGATTTGGCATTACATCGATTTATATTTTAGTGACAGTACTTACTAAGCCTCTAATAAGTAGGTGTCCTAAATGCAATGTTACTATATTTTACACATTTTGCGTAAATAAATAGTCTGAAAAATGGTACTAATATTGACTGCTCTGTAAATGTTGTTGTTATAGTATTCCTGTAATTGTACTCTAATTACTATTTATATCTAAATGATTTAAAAAGGGACAGACTATCTCCGTTTTATTTGCTACAGAATGGAACACAGAATGTATTGCTTAATCCTACATAATGATTTCATAAGCAGTAATAATTTTTCCATACTCAGAAACACCCTTGGTAAGACAGTCCAAGAAAACAAAGACAAGTACTCATCAATAGAAAAGCACCTTCCTCAACCTGAACAGGTAAATAAGACAACTTGTCAAATCCTCCAAGAGCTCCTTTGAGAGGAACCTTGCAAGTACTGTCAAGGATAACCATAAGGCCTTCTACGGCTATGTACGTAACCTAAAGGCTAGGACCCAAGCATGTGCAGAACTGATGGCCAATGGTATCACATACACTGACCCCATAGAGGTATCCAACCTGCTAGAAGATAGGTTTGCTGAGAAATTCATTCACTTATTCCATCCAAACTTACAACAAAACCTACCCCAACCCCCCCCCCCCCGCCACCTTACATAAATGAAGAGCAGGACCTCAAAGCCCTATTCAAGGCAAAGAATACAGCCTTTATGGGAACATATGACATACCAGGCTGTCTTCTAAACAGGCTAAAACATGAACTAGCATCACCACTAAGTACCCTTTTCAATAACAGCGTAACCACAGGCTTTGTTCCTGCAGAATGGAGAACAGCTGCAGTTGTTCCCCTCCACAAATGTGGCCTAGCAACAGACCCAGTGAATTACAGATCCATATGCCTGACCAGCCTCATCTGTAAGGCCATGGAACATATCATTATGAACCTCATAAATAAAGACATAGGTGACCTCCAAACCCTGGATCCTACTCAGTTTGGCTTTGTGAAGGGCAGATCCTGCCTCTTACATCTGGTGGATTTCTTTGAAAGTGTGACCAAGGCCACTGATGAGGGTAAATCTGTGCACACAGCATACCTCAACTTGGCAAAGGCTTTCAACACAATCCCACATTCAGGCATTACCAGTAAACTTAGCAAATTGAATACAAACTCCTTCATTATAAGATGGGTTGCCAACTGGCTCAAAAAACAGATACACACTATCAAAGTGGGTGACTCCACATCAACCATCAGACCTGTTGCCAGCAGGGTACCACAGGGGTCAGTGCTGGGCCCCTACTTGTTAGTATATACTTCTCAGAACTTCAGGTCAAAACTAAAGGGATGTGGCTGACCAAGTTTGCAGAAGATTGCAAACTAGGTGCAATAATTGAATCCCCAAATAATGTCAGTATATTCCAGGATGGTCTCGCACATGCCAATGACTTGTGTATTAGTCATGGTCTCAAACTGAATGCAAAGAAATGCATCATCATTTTCTTCAGCACAATTTCCCTTCACACTATCAAATCAATAACAACACCCTAAGTACCCATGTAAGGGACCGGGGATTACTGGTGAACCTTAACCTTAACTTCAACCACCAAGTGTTTAACATTGTAAGGAAAGTTTTCCACATAACTCACTTGATTAGTAAAGGCATCACCTTGAAAGCAAAAGAAGTTATAACCACCCTATACTCTGCACTTATCCAGTCCTTAATTGAGTATAATGCCCCATTCGGTATGTACCGTACTAAGCATCTACAGCAATTGGAGAGACCTCAGAGGTTTCTTACAAAGAAGATCAAGGGACTCCAGCATGTGCTTTACATGGACCAACTAAAATCCCTCTCACTATACTCTGTAGCTTATGGATGTCTTAGAGGGACTTATGCCTGACCTACAGAGCAACCCAAGACCCAAACCTAATGAACTTACTGCATATTCATAAATCAAATGGGTCTAGGGCTACCCATTCCAAGGACTTAAATATGGCCTGTGACTTAAATAGGACATGCTGGAGGGACAGATTTATCTGCCAGCTACTGTCACGAATTTGGAACAGGCTATTAACTCATGTGAAGCGCAGCACCTCTATGAGACTGCTCAAGAGGAAATTGGATGAGTGGATGGGGCACCATAAATTCTTACTGGTGATAGCACCCACGACCCTCTTGAACATAGGCAGTTATCAGTAAATGCGATTTTGTGTATTGACTAATACATCTACAGTATTAAGTTGATAGCTAATGATCTCCTATGATTCTGTGATAAGCCTCAACTGAGCTTGCTCATGGTTATAGACTATCTTATCTTCATTTATAGAAAGAAGAAGAAAGGGAATGCATAGTTTATACCTATCATATATCTGTGTAACACATTTTTTTTATTAGATATGATACAGTGGACTCGGCCATTAAGTTAACAGTACGGCAGATTTGATACAGTAAATGCAAAGTGCTGTAAGTGATGAATTGCCTTTGTGTATTCACTGAACAGTTTTTATTTCATATTATTGCTTCACCTCGAGTTTTCTTCAGGCAAATGCTGCAGGATGCAATGACTTGCTATGATGTGATCCATTTTTACTGGCTACAGATTGTCTAGTGCATGGTGAGGTAAAGCTTACCTAGTGCTGCATTGCTATATATTTTGTTACAGGCTTTGAAGTTTATTAAGAAGCTATTTACTTTAACTGTGTAATCTGGAGTCTGCCACGCAGAAATTACTTGTGTTTTCCTGACTTAATATCAACAAAGGTAGCTGTAAGGCAGAGAGTTCCATTACATCACTTATTCTCATTCACTGATTACTGTCTTTATCCTAACAGGGTCATATCACAATCCTGTTTGGGATAAAGCTCATAATTATTCAGAGAAAAAAATAAATGAATGATCTTCCCCCACCCCCTTATTTTCTTCTAACCAGCATCAGCTTTTGCAGGGCTCCAAAAAGTCAAGGATAATTAGGGG
Source organism: Protopterus annectens (assembly GCF_019279795.1). Classification (NCBI taxonomy): domain Eukaryota; kingdom Metazoa; phylum Chordata; order Ceratodontiformes; family Protopteridae; genus Protopterus; species Protopterus annectens. The sequence goes on from NC_056733.1 coordinate 1,845,002,474, forward strand.
GCTCCTTGCAGTCATAGGTATCTCAGGTGCTTAAAAATGGCAATGATGTTAGTCTTAGCAGAGAAAATCACACCAGCAGGATTTAACTAAGTCAAGGACATTATGTCAATGGCAAAACATTTAATGAAATTATGAGGCCTACTTATTTACGAAACACTGTTACCCCCAACAAGTATTTGAATTTTAAAGGAGAAGTAGTGCCAGTCATTAGGATTCTTCATCCTAAGAGTTATTATCATACACTTTGCACGCAAGAATGCTCTACTAGTCTTTGTTAGTTTGACAAATATAGCAAACTATCAAAATAGGATAACTTGCTGTGGTTGGGGCCCCCCAAGGATCAGTTGGTCCCCACTGATCACAGGGTTGCTGGTGCCTACAGTCAGCAATGCTTCTAATATTTTTACACAGTGAAATAAACAAGTCACATGGGTAAAAGATTTCACTACTTTGGGCACAAGATAATCCTTCCCTTTAACCAGTGTTACTCATACTGGTTAAAATAAATACAGAAAAAATTATCTATCTGTATGACTGCAACATTTTAAAGCTATAATTGTAAAATAACTTTTTCCTGACTTTTGTCAAATGCGCTTAAAGCAAAGTCATTCCTGATCCCATAGCTTAATGAATACAGAAATAGTATAGCATAGAATGCAGAGCTAAGAATACAAGCAGCTAATACTTCTTGTTATTCTTCCTCTCTGAACATTTATTTCTTCAGTTCTATTCACATTCATTGTGATCCCGAGCAAGTCAATTAATCAGACAAAAGCTCCCAGGCCTTTCTCAAAAATGTGCAGCTGTGGGGCTCAACTGTTATAAATGAATAAATGCATGAATATGTACATTCATGCATAGCAAAATAAGCTGTGATGTACTTAGAAGAATACATTTTGAAATACACCACCGTCATCCTTTCTACTGAAAGAATAAATCAGCTGGATGCACACAATGTCAACATTTTTGGAAAATGTTTAGCAGGTTTGGAGCATTTCTCTTCCTAATGGCACAGATGGATACTAGTACCATTTCTCTGCATACCTTGGATCTATAAGATGCAATAATTCATATGCACATTGTCAAGTGATTAGAGACAAAATTTGGTATGTAACTTGTAAAAAACAAAAATGCAAAATAGCATCCATAATGCCAAGGACATTGGCGCAAATAATCAGCACAAGTAAAGGTTCTCTGTTTTATTTAAGTCTTTATGACAGCTGGTACAATCAATGATATATAAAGGCTGCACATATTCCACAGAGTACGTAAAGTAGAGCAGAGTGAGTAAATACAAAAATAATATAAAGAAAAAGTATGTGATGAGGCAAGTGAGTCAGTATTTGTGCTATGTACGGTACTACCAATATGGCCTTGTTGCTATATGTAACCCATGCATACCATTACAAAGACCCATTATTTGTTCTGTTAGCACTTAGTCTAGAATGGATAGTGCAGTGCATCACTGTGAGGTGTTGTAAGAGTTTAACTAACTTGTCATTTTTTTAATATAATTTTGTCAAATTCTGTACCAGAAGTCCTTGATCTATATAATCCTCTTTGGTTTCTAATTTTGATCCAAAGAATTATCTTGGGCTATCTTCTTTTGCCTCATAATTGACTTAGCATGTCAGCCACTTGTGCTAATAAGAGGTCTTTAATAAAAACCCTACTATCAGCTGAAACAAGAAGCAATAGTATGGAACCTTCATCATGTGCAAAGGTTGCTTCATTTTTATAGCATCTCCTATGCTTTATGCATTGAGATTCTGGTGTTCTCTCAGATTATACAAACAGTGACTATAGATGAGTTAAATTAGCTGTACTCATCATCACTTCTGAGTTGGTCATCAGCTAGTTTGCCTCTCCATGGATAAAAGAATCCACATTTTCTTTGGGTATTATTATCTCCAAGCCAGACATAGTCACACTAGCTAAATATCTTGACGATGGTAAGTAAATTTATTATTTCTTGTTCTTGTAGTCCGATACCCAGTTAGTACTTGAAAAAGCTTACTCTAAGTTCACTGTTGTTAAATACAAATCATGTACTCTTATGGGGAATAGCCAAGAGTCTGTCCACTGAAAAACATGGTTCAAAGGCATTACAACTAAGCCACAAATCAACTGCTTTTTTTAAACTGAATTAAACTTTCTACAATTCTGATTTCAAGTGGTACACTATTCCACATCCTACTCACTCTTTGATGAAAAACATTACACTGACCTCTTCACCTAGGGCAAGACCAGCAAATATCTATGATCTCTTGTATTACAGTCATGGTTCAGAATGAAGCCTGTTGGTAGATTGAAGGCAGATTTGGTGACTGCTCTTTCAGCTAAAATGTTTCACAAAGCACTTTCTCTAACAGTGGATAGTTCCCTTTCATCCACTGTTGTGTGACTTCAGAATAGGTATATTTACGTTCAAGGGGGTGGTGGTGTACCTCACATGGGGTGTTCAGGGGGGCTTATACCCCTGCAAAATAAAACTTTACTCTATTTACTGAAAGTGCTTTCATTGAAATGTTTTTAGAGTTTTTGATTTCATCGAGGAAGATGTCAGTATAGTGACATGGCTTCCATTCAGAAATCTAGTCGCCAGTACAGCAGAGAGCATTTCATCTGACATACACATATACAACAATAGTAAATCACTATGAATTAATCTGTACCTGACACAATAGACAGGTAGTCATTTTAATCTTCTTATTCTTGTTATTGGCCTTATAAAAGATTTCTGGATACACTCAGGTCTCATTAATTGGACATTATTGTAAACTTAGCGGAAGGAGGTATGGGCCTCCTCAAAACTGATTATGTGTATAGATCCGCATTCATAGGACTGCATACATATCTGCTGACCTCATAAGATTCAAACATTGTGAATGTTTAAAACATGAGGAGAATAAGTCTAAGATGACTTCCTTGTTTTGTTTAGCAGAAGCATATCGGCATTAAGCAAGAATGGAAATCAAACCAAATGTAGATAAAAATCAGGCAGCAGTTGAATGTGCCAAAAACAAAAGAAAGAATATATGGTGAAGGATCAGATAAGAAGGCAAGAAACGCGGCAAATGCATAAATTTAGTTCCAAGTATAGAAAACTCTTGAAACAACCTCACATTGATCATGATCGAACACAGAAATGGCTAAGAAGAGGTTAATTTAAATCAAAGGATGAAAGGTTAATATTGGCAGTCCAAGATAGTGGGCTAAGTCCATTGAAAATGTGGGAGAAACAGACAAATGTTGTTTTTTTAAAACAGAATTAGAAACAGTCTCACATCTAGTTGCTGGTTTTAATAAACTAATAACAGAATGACTGTATACTGAAAGGCATAATAATGTGGCAAGACTGTTGCATTGGGAATTGTGCAAACATTATTAATACTGAACTAGCTGAAAAACATTGGAAACATGAACAACAAAGTATTAAAGAAAATGATTTAGTTTATATCCCATGGGATCACCCATTACCAACAATTCAAAGAAGAACAGATACAAGAAAACCAAATATAGTAGTCCATGAAAAGAAAACAAAAGTAGCATTGATCAATGAAAATGCTACACCCAGTGACTACAGTGTCTTATCTACTAAGGGAGACACAAAGTCATAAAATACTAAGATTTGCAGGCAGAAATGAGGGCAATGTGGAAGAATGATACCCAGGTAGTTCCAATAGTAGTAGGAGCAATGTGTCTATAAAAAAGTATTTACCATTGTACTTAGGTATGTTACCGATACATGTAACTCCATATGAATTGAAGAAGGAGTCAATACTGGGCATATTGTGGGTGCAAAGAATGGTTAACATAATACCTCTCCATGTTCTCAATTTTACCTCCTGCTCATTACTCCTCCTCATCACATTTTATTACTCTGTCAGTTTTTGGTAGCAGAAAGCTTTATTATTTTTCAGCTCCATATATTATTAAAAATATAGTCAATGGGCTGGATTCAGTAAGCCTACATGGTAGAGTGCTAATTTTTATTCAATAAGCAAATCTACCTGGCATATAGAGCTGTGCAAACATAGTAAACATCATGACTAATTACAGCATAAGCAGCTAAATTGTATGTTCATCATTCAATCGCAATATGTAGGACCTATTTAACAAGCTGTAATGAAATCATATATACTCAGTGCAGGTTTTGGCCTCGAATTCCAAAACATATTAGAATACAGCCACGGAACCTGTGGTACATGGAAAGAATGCTGGGGCCTGCTGTTGCTCTTCAGCATGTGTATGTGTAACAGGCCTAAGTTTATGCTGCTGCTGCTGCTGCTAATAGATCTCATCCAGGAAGGAGAAAAGTGTTTAGACCCCGTTTAACTTTTCATGGTCTGCATGTGGTGGAGTTTGTAAGAGTACTACAGGGTGAAGAGAGGCACACTACAAGAACTCTGCAACCTCTGTCATCCTCAACTGAAAGAAAGGGAAAACCAAGGGGAACCAATACCTGTGGAAACTAGGGTATGTGTAGTGCTTAGAATAATAGCTAAAGGAACCTTCCAGCGATCAATAGGTTATATGCTGGGGGTATCACAGGCATCAGCATCCAGGATCCTACATCAATTCCTGAATGCTATGCAACAAAATGCCAGTGACTACATGCATTTTTCCTGTACAACTGAGGACAGAGCTACAACTATGCAGGACCTTCTACCCTGTTCCACACTTCCCTGATGTCCTGAGTGCCATAGACTGCATGCACATTGAGATCAAACTATCACCCAGGGAACAGGGAAGGGTGTAGATAAACAGAAAGGGCTTCCCTCTCATTAACTGCCAGGTCATGTGTAAAGCTAAGGGAATCTTCCTGAATGTGTGTGCTGGCAACCCTGGCAGTTACCACAACTCCCATAACTGGCACAACTCTCAATTCTATCACAAGTTTTCCACAAGGTCATTTACTGGGTGGTGCAGGACATGCACTCAAACTGTGGCTGATGACACCCATCAGAAATGTACACAAACCAATGAAGAATGCTATAATGAGGCATACGCTCAAACAAGAAATATCATAGAGCATGTGTTTGGGCTGCTGAAGTCACGGTTCCAGTGCATAGATACATCAGAAGGAGCCCTGCATTACAATCCCAGTACTGTCTGTGCTATACTTAAAATATTTTCAAGAGAAAACAGCTGCAACAGGAACACCAAGGGGAAGGGATACACATTCTACCACCACTGGCAAGGTCACCACAGCCACATGCAGGTGAGGAGTTAGAGGGGGAACCACCAGCTGCTATGGGTGTTGGTAGACATAGTATGTACAATATGCCCTTGGCCTGGCAAAGAGGCAATGGACAGCACACATGCTGACCACCTAAGGAGGTACAACTTTCATCCTGTGCACACACATACAGTAAAATGTATGCCAGGCAATGCTCACTACCTTTACTAACCCATGTCATGTCTGTGTACTGCTAGCATCACACAGAGTCAGTCCTAAATTATAACACTTGTAACTGCCAGACTATCAAGGTAAGTGTTGATCCTAGAACTGGAAAATAAATGGCTAAGAACACAAATGAATGGCAGATGCAAGCATCCTGTTACTTGCTAATATACCTAAGAGTAAGGGGTGTGAGTTTTACAGCAATGACATCAAAATGTGGCAGAACTGAGTTATGTCAATAAATGTGTGATGTTTATCAACTAATAGGTCTCATGCATCAAAGATACACACAATACAAAAACCTGTAAGAAAGAAGCATAATTTTCAAAAAAAGCATCATATACTCAAACTCACACACACACACACACATATATATATATATATATATATATATATATATATATATATATATATATATATATATATATATATATATATATACATATATACTGAGCACTCAGTCAGCTATGCACCATGTGCATCAAATAAAAGAATTATGTATCCCTGAATTCAAAAGACAGAATCAAGGAGATGGCACAGTTTTTATCATCTGCACAGGGTGTTGTTGGTGGTGGGGGTGGGGGTGGGGCTAAGGTTGACACAAAAGGTAAGTGAGTGTATGTGAACAAGAAAGACAGGCAGGCAGAAATTCAGATAAATTATCAAATGACCAATGAGAGCGAATGAGCTGCAAGTCTCACAAAAGACCCATGCACCTGATGGTGTGTGTGTGTGTGTGTGTGTGTGTCTGTGTGTGTGTGTGTGTGTGTGTGTGTGTGTGTGTGTGTGTGTGTGTGTGTGTGTGTGTATGTGTGCATGTGTGTGTGTGTGTGTATGTGTGCGCGCTTCTGTATGGGCACTCAAGGTGAAACATGTATGTGAGTGTGTGCAAGAACACAGCTAAGCTGTCTGCTAGCTTTATGTCTTGGCATGTCAGACAGATGTGAACCATGCATGGTAGATGTAACAGTTCATCATCATCAACCCCAACCATGAGAATTGGCTCTGCCAGGAATTACACTGGCATATCTTTGCTCATGGTCAGATGTGCTGCTGTTACCTGAATGTGACTGATGTCTGCTGGACAAGCTCTCCTCACAAGTATGCCCAAGACCAAGACCATATGGCCTACCATGTCTGGATGTGAACACCTCAACCACTGATGGAGCAGTGGAAGTAGTGCCACTATGGGACTGTGATCAGGCATGGCTATGTTGGCTAACATCCGATGATGCTGCTGTTGACCTAAGTCCACATGGATGCTGTCCCCTCCCAGCAGATGTTCCGTCTCAGACACTGCTTTTTTCATTGTGTCATTCACCCAGTCCATTGAATCGGTCACATGGTGGGGGCAGTTACACACATCAGCCAATTCCACATCTGCAACCCTAAGCATGTCCTCAGAGGCTCTAGTGGAATGTCCTGTGCCTCCACGATGGCCCTAAATATACGTTGAGTGACACATAATGAAATACCAGTATCAGGTGGAGTTTGGAAAGCTGGCCTCCTGCGAGCATCCCTAATAACAATTTACCTGCATGGCACCTCTCCCACACTTTGGCTACAGCCAGAGTCAACCGGCACTGAAGCCACAGTAATGACACTACCATAATCAAGTGTGTCACACTCCACCTGTTCATTACCTGAAGGCTCAGAGGAAAAGTGATACATAGGCCTACTTACTGTGTCTGAGGGGAAATATAAGTGAAGGCTGAATGTCAACCTCAGTGTCAGATTCAATCACTGTACCCCCCCAACTCTGCCTCTGTCTTTCCATTTTCATTATCAGATTGTACTGATACTCTGACATCAGGTGGTAAGAGTCCTATACTTCCACTGTCAGGATCAAATCAATCTATATAATAACAAACTAACACTGGCCCCACTGTCACAGATGTTACAGCAGTACACACAATCATTACACCCACCTCACACAAAAAGATAATTGCATATATCTGACAAATGATCATCAACAATCAAACAAAAATTTTTGGCTTTCCATGTGCAAATCAGTCCACACTTGGTAGGGAGGAAGATCCTTGAAGCAATGAAGCAAAGTAAGGATGCAAATTAAGCATCAAAACTGAAATAACACAGTGTACAGTGAGTGCACAATTTTCCTATAATTCTGTTAAGAACAGTTTTAACCAAAACGTGGCTGACACGTCAATCTGCAGCCCGCATGTAATGAACAAGTGTGTCATCAAGCCTATTAATTTATCAATTTGTTTAGTAAAAAAATCCACAAAAGGTTTTACTTAAATTTGATAAATTTTACTATAAAAGCAAATCTAGAACTTACCATATATAAGCTTACCTGAAAGGTCATCATGGGGCATAGTTTTCCTCCCAGACACATCCACACCATCAATCATGTATTGATGTGCAGTCTCCATGGAGCTCTGTGGATTTCTGACAATAGACAAGAACTCTTCATTTGATGTCAGTGTTGGCTTGGTATCATAATTGTATCTTCTGAATTTTCATGTCACACACATACATGGTTAACCACTCAACTATTTAATGTGTATATATAACCAATGAGCATATCTGACAAACAAGTCCTCAGTGGCAATGAGCACTCTGGACAGCGATGACTGTAAAAAATATGCCTGTTATGTAGCCATCCCCATGACAACTGGTGTAAGTTCATGCCCACAATACAGGAGAGCCAGTGTTCTAATATAGCACACAAAATTTTAATAATGCTGTTCCACTCAGGGCAGGATTCACGATGGCTTGCACGGAGTCTAAGAGTAGTGTAAGACTCCATGCAGCCATAGCGATCCAGGAACGGCCTGTAGGGGCGTGTAAGAGAGCTCCTAAAATGGCTCTTAAACGGACAGGCCGTGGATATGCTAATTACTTCACTTGCAGCTGAAAGGCATGCAAATGAGGTAATTTAGCGATCCAGGAAGCAGAAACCTGTCCGTGTAAGAGCCGTGTTATCTGCAGAAATGTACTCAGTTGACAACTGAGTACCGTTCTGTAAATAACACAATGGAGCCTTGTCAGCTCCAAATAAAGGTTGCATATGTTCCAGGCAGCATGCCAATGGCCAAATATGTGGCCACTGGCAACATACCCCGATGCAAAAATGAAATAAAAATGTTTTTTTTTTTTCGGCGATCACCGATGTTTAAACGTAGCGCAGCGCTGTGCAAATGGGCTGCGCTGTAAAAACAGAAAAATAAAAATTTAAAAACCAAAGCATGAATTTACAATGTAAGGGAATAGCAGGCTGAAAACAACATGGCCACCGAGTAGGGATTGCTAAGGGGGGAAGCTGAGTGTAAGACATGTAACTAAGCATTAGTAGGCAATCCTATGTAAATGAGTGGTAGGATAGTGAATCACACTGTTACATAGCAAATGAGCACATTTCCTGGAGTGTAGGAGTAGGATAAGGGGGAGTAACAGAGTAAGAGATAGGTGACATCACAGGGGGATATGTATAAAAGAAATGACAATTACACAGGCAGAACAGTAGCCCAGCCCAGTACTTAAAACTCTACAAACAACAGTGCAGTATGTTTCTCTCAAGAGACACTGCAACAGAGGAGTAAGCTATTAGAAGTGAAAACTGAAAAAGCTTCACTCAGACCAAAAATGCTAGGGGCTGCCATAGCTGTTATAAGGAGACATATGCAACATGCTGAGGGTGGTGACTATGCAAATGCTGCCGGACAACCCACAGTGAGGAGATGGAGAAGAGTGTACAGGCCCAGGGTCACCTACCAGGGGTTACATGAGCTGGAGATAGTGGAGCGCTATAGAGTGGACAGAGACCTCCTACAGCAAATTGTTGATCTGTGCAGGCCACGCCTCACACACAGAACCAACAGAGGGGAACCCATCCCAGTGGAAACCAAGGTATGTGTTGGCCTAAGAATACTAGCAACAGGTACCTTCCAGAGACCAACTGGTGATATGATGGGGATATCACAGGCATCAGCATACAGGTTACTGCACCAGTTCCTGGATGCCATGTCAGCACATGTCGGTGAACATGTATATTTCCCCAATTCCCGTGAGGTATTGGCCAGCAATATGCGTCTCTTCCAGCAAATAGAGGAATACCCTGAGGTAGTGGGTGCACTAGACTGCACGCATATACGCATCAAAGCACCAGCTGGTGAGCGGGGTAGGGACTACATTAACCACAAGGGCTTCCCCTCCATCAACTGCCAGGTCGTGTGTGATGCCCAGGGCATAATAATGAATGTGTGTGCTGGCTGCCCTGGAAGCTACCATGATTCCCATATTTGGCATTTGACGCAGCTGTACCAGACATTTGCCACTGGGGACATCCCACATGGTCACTTAGTGGGGGATGCTGGCTACGCACTGGAGCCGTGGCTGATGACACCCATCAGAAATGCACACACACCTGAACAAGAACGCCATAATGAGGCACATGCACAAACACGAAATGTAATTGAGCGTGTGTTTGGGTTGCTGAAGTCATGGTTCCGGTGCCTGGACACATATGGTGGAGCCTTGCAGTACTCACCAACAACATGTACCCAAATTGTCATGGTATGTGCTATGCTACATAATATGATTCTGCAAAAACAGCTGCAGCAGGACCAGCATAGGGCTGGGCCAAACAGCCCCCCACCATTGCCAAGGCCATCACAGGCAGAGCGTGACTCGGAGAAGGAACAACCTGAGCCTGCCCCAGTAGGCAGAAGGAGGCGTGCCCAGTATGCCTTGGCCTTGGCAAAGAGGCAACGCATAGCACATACAATGGCTCAGTAGGAACCCTGGAAATGATACCTCTCTCTGACTCACACATATAGTAAAAGGGATGTCTAAGTTGACACAACCTGCTTTCAAACATGTACAGGGAGTGTAGTATGTGCATCCAACATAGACAGCCCTGTAGCACCACCTGAGGCATGATTGCCATGTGTTAGGCAATGTAACACCATGTAGTATATGCAAACTTGATGACCCTGATTAACATCCTACCCTCACCAAGCATGATGCCACAATATGAAGACAAGATGATCAATTACAATAATTGGCTTAAGTATTGCTGTTAGTTAAAGGGGATCCAGTGCCTGTCAGCCTGGGATGACATGCTGAGCAAGACACGATGCTCCACCTGCTACGGATGGCTTGCACCTATCACCCCTGGCCTTTTGGATACTGGCAAAGGCTGTTGTCACCCCCACCATGCATTGAATAGGTAAGGCTCAAAACCCTAACCCACCTCCATAGATATCACAAGGGATAAGAACCTAGAAGTAATGCTACCCAATGCCAAAAGTCTAAACTGCAAGATGCATGCAGTCCAAACTCTCCTCAGCATGGAGAATGTTGATATCTGTTCTGTAACAGAAACCTGGGTCAAGGCTCACAAGAGCACCCTAACACTACCAGGTTACACCTCATACCATGCTTTACAGCCCCAAAACATGGAACAAACTACAAAAGGAGGGTGACTATCAATAATTGTCAAGGATAACCACACCCCCAGGTTGGTGCCACAGCAAGAAGCAGCATAGACTATCCACGGGCAAGTAACAGTGGCTAAAACTGCCTCCCAGTTAGTAGCCTGCTACAGACCACCCTCCTAACTCCAGGAACCACACTTGGCCTACTTCAGAACACATGAAAATATCAAGGTCTCTCCAAACAACATTATATTGGGCGACTGAAAATACTCAAACATAGACTGGGAGCATTATTCTAGCTCCAACACCCTAGGCCAAAGGTTCCTAGAATTCATAAACCAAAATGCTATGGAACAACTAACCACTCCCACAAGAGGGGTAAGCATACTGGATGTGATAATCAGCAACATAGGTACTCTATGCCCAAGATGAGAAGTGTATCCCTCACTGGTAAGATCAGACCATAGAGTAATCTCACTAGATATTCACATCCTGACCCCAGTCCCTGGGCAGAAAACCACAGTGAAAAACATGTGTAAAGCAAATGTTGCACTCCTCCAAACTGAGGTGGAATCCATTAAAGGGCTTGTGCCTGTGGAAGATATGGGCCAGATCTCAGAACCCTTTATAAATGCATTCTATGAACACATTCAGGAATGCAAGGATTATGCAATCCCAAATAAAACCAAGACCCAATCCCATACATGCAGGCATCTGGCCTGGTGGACCCCAGCCATTAGCAAACCATGTAAGAGGAGGAAGCTACTACATGATAGAGCAAAACCCAAAAAGGGAAGTAATCACTGATCAGTATTATGGCAGAAAAATATGGCCACACATAAAATCCTCTAAGGCCAGCTACAACATGTTGAATCTGGGAATCTTGAGGCAATGTTACACCTGCCTCATGTACACAGACAACCCCCTCCTCCCCCCAACAAATACAAATATATGTGAGAGATGCAACTATTTAGCCAAACTGGAGGTTGAGCTCTCTGAACTCAGTACTGGCAAAACCAGTCAGGAGGAGAAGGTAACCACACACACCACAAACCCAGTCTCACATAGACCTATCACAACTGCAAACCAAACACATAAACACACAAAAACATTCCCGGAGGCTCTAATTAAAAATCTACCAAAACAACAGAGGCCTCCAAAGCAGACACCCAAACAACCATTACCTCAAAACATAGCACATGCAACACATAGTTCACAAAGTCAGTGTGCCAAACAGTCACAGCCCTTAAGGCCAAACAACATGCCTGATACACTTGTAATAGGTGACTCCATAGTCAGACACACTGATGTCCCACTCACCAGACTGAACAAGGAAAAGGTTACAGTAACCTGCCTGTCGGGCGCTAGAATCCGCCACATAACACAAGCACTCAGGTCACTCCAAAGCAAGTACAAATATGACTCAGTCATTGTCCATGCCGGAGTGAATGACATGAGACGTACCTCCCTGGACTACATGAAAAGAGACATAGAGGAGCTCTCTGATTATGTAGCCCAGGCCGGTATGACCCTGACCCTGAGCAGCATTTTACCCTCACCAAGAATGATGCCACAGTACAAACACAGAATGATCAGCTTTAACAATTGGCTCAATTACTGGTGTCATTCTAAGGGGATCCAATGTCTGTCTGCTCGGGATGACATGCTTGACAAGCCACGCTGCTTCACAAGGGATGGCTTGCACCTGTCACCCCTGGGCTTCTGGATATTGGCCAAGGCTCTTGCCACCTCCATAGTGCCTTTTTTAAACAAGGCTCAAAAGACAAACCCACCTCCCTAGAAAACACAAGTGGAAAAAAACTAAGGGTAATGCTGCTCAACGCCAGAAGTCTAAACCTCAAGATGCACGCTCTCGAGGCCCTCCTCAGTATGGAGAACATCGATGTCTGTGCAGTGATGGAAACCTGGTTCAAGGCTCCTGAGAGCACCCCAGCACTACCAGGTTATACCTCATATCATACTTTTCGGCCCCAAAACTTGGACCGAACCACAAAAGGAGGGTGAGTAGCTATATTCAAAGATACCCACACCTCCAGGTTACTGGCAATGCACGAAGCATCGGAGACCATCCATGTGCAACTAACCATAGGCAAAACTGCCGCACAGTTTGTAGCATGCTACAGACCACCCTCTCAAACTCAGGAACCCCACTCAGCCTATCTGAAGACACTAGAGAGTATGAATGTCTCTCCAAATACCATCATATTGGGAGACATCAACTACCCAAACATAGACTGGGAGCATTACTCAAGCCCCAACACCCTAGCCCAAAGGTTCCTAGAATTCATAAACTCAAATGCAATGGAACAACTAGTCACCACTCCCACAAGAGGAGATAATATACTAGACCTGATCATCACAAACATGGGGACACAATGCTCCACACCGGAAGTATACCCATCATTGCTGAGATCAGACCATAAATTAATCTCACTAGAAATCCACATCCCGCCCCCACCCCCTGCACAAAAGACCACAGTCAAGAATTTCTCAAAAGCCGACTTCACACTTCTTAAGACTGAAGTGGTATCCTTCAAGGCCCCTGGGCCACTGGAAACCACAGACCACACCACTGAATCCTTTATAAACACTTTCTACGTACACCTTCAAGAATGCATGGATCATGCAATCCTAAATAAAACCAAGACCCATTCCCCCAAAGGCAGGTGTCCTGTCTGGTGGACCCCAGCCATTATCAAACTTTACAACAGGAGGAGGAAGCTACTACATGACAGAGCAAAGTCCCTAAAAGGGAAGGCATCTCTGATCAGTACTAGCAAAAAACCACGATCACTCATAAAATCATCCAAGGCCAACTTTGACAGAAAAATCACAAAGGACACAAAAGACAATACAAGGCCTTCTTTACTTATGTTAGAAACCTGGGTGGAAACTCCCAGATATGCTCAGAGTTAGTCCAAAACGACACAACATACACTGAACCCACAGACATTGCCAATCTATTCTCAATCTAAGACCCTGCACTTGCCCAAATAAGCAATCTTGCATTTTAGCACTAATATACTATAAGCACTACATCCTCATATACCTTCTAAGACTACCTTGTCCCCTATTGGTCCTTTTAACTGTGTGATAAAAGAGTCCCCTATACTACACTAGCATGTCTAAAGGTCAGTTAATGGTCTCCTCTCCAGTCCAACTGGTGAATCTGGGAATCTTGAGGCAATGTTACAACTGTCTCATTTACACTGACAACCCTCTCCTCCTCCAAACAGGATCAAAGATATGTGAGAGATGCAACCATATAGCCAAACTGGAGGCCAAACTCTCTCACCTCAAAACTGGTGAAACCAGACTGGAGGAAAAGGTAACATCACACAGCACTAATCCAGTCCCACATAGTCCTACCAAAACAGCAATCCAACCACACAAGCACATAAAAACATATTCGGAGGCTCTAATCAAAAATCTACCTAAGCAGCAGAGACCTCCAAAGCAAACATCCAAGCAAATGATATCCCACAACAAAACACGAGCAACACATAGCCCGCAAAGTCAGAGTGCCAAACAGTCACAGCCCTTAAGGCAGAACAACACACCTGACACACTTGTAATAGGTGATTCTATAGTCAGGCACACTGACGTTCCGCTCACTAGGCTGAACAAGGAGAAGGTCACAGTGAGCTGCCTGTAGGGTGCTAGGATCTGCCACATTACGCAAGCACTCAGGTTGCTCCAAAGCAAGTACAAGTACGACTCGGTCATAGTACACGCTGGTGTGAACAATCTGAGACATACCCCCCTCGACTACATGAAAAGAGACATAAAGGACCTCTCTGATCATGTAGCCCAGGCCGGTATGACTCTGACCTTGAGCAGCATCTTACCCTCATTAAGAATCATGCCACAATATAAAGACAAAATTATCGATTTTAATAATTGGCTAAAATTTTGGTGTCATTCAAAGGGGATCCAGTGTCTGTCAGCCTGGGATGACATGCTTGACAAGCCACGTTGCTTCGCAAGGGATGGCTTGCACCTGTCTCCCCTGGGCTTTCGGATACTGGCAAAGGCTCTTGCCACCCCTATACTGCCTGTTTTAGGCAAGGCTCAAAAGTTAAACACACCTCCTTAGAAAACACTAAGAACAAGAAACTAAGGGTAATGCTGCTAAATGCCAGAAGTCTAAACCTCGAAATGCACGCACTCGAATCTCTCCTCAGTATGGAGAACATCGATATTTGTGCAGTGACAGAAACCTGGTTCAAGGCTCCATAGAGCACCCCAGCACTACCAGGTTATACCTCATACCATGCTTTTCAGCCCCAAAACCCAGACCGAATCACAAAAGGAGGGGGAGTATCTATATTTATCAAGGATACCCACACCTCCAGGTTAGTAGCGTTGCACGAAGCATCAAAAACCATCCATGTGCAACTAACAGTGGGCAAAACTCCATTTCAGTTTATAGCATGCTACAGACCACCGTCTCAAAATCAGGAATCGCACTCGGCTTTCCTGAAAACACTGGAGAACATGAAGATCTCTCCAAACACCATTATATTGGGTGACTTCAACTACCCTAACATTGACTGGGAACATTATTCAAGCCCCAACACCCTTGCCCAAAGGTTCCTGGAATTCATAAACTCAAATGCTATGGAACAACTGGTCAAAATTCCCACAAGAGGGGAAAACATACTGGACCTGATCATCACCAACATGGGGACCCTATGCTCCACACCAGAGGTACTCCCCTAATTGGTAAGATCAGACCACAAATTAATTTCACTGGATATCCAAAACCCAACCTCACCCCCAGCCCAGAAAACCACAGTAAAGAACTTCTCAAAAGCGAACTTCCCACTTCTCAAATCCGAAGTGGAAACCTTCAAGGCCCCAGGATTGGTGGAAACTACGGCACAAACCACGGAATCCTATATAAATGCATTCTATGGACACCTCCAGGAGTGCATGGACCATGCTATCCCAAACAAAACCAATACCCAAGCATCCAAAGGCAGGTGCCCAGTCTGGTGGACCCCAGCCATAAATAAGTTGTACAACAGAAGGAGGAAGCTACTACATGATACAGCAAAATCCCTAAAAGGGAAGGCATCTCTGATCAGTACTAGCAAAATATTATGATCCCTCATAAAATCCTCCAAGGCCAGCTTCGAAAGAAAAATTGCACAGGACACAAAAGACAATCACAAGGCCTTCTTTAGCTATGTTAGGAACCTGGGATGCAACTCCCAGGTATGTTCAGAGTTGATTCTAAATGACAAAAAATTCACTGAACCCACAGACATTGCCAACATCCTGGCAGACAGGTTCACTGCAAACTTCTCCCCCCTTCCCCCCTAAAGAGCAAATATCTATCCCAGAAGAGTGCAGCCTCCCAAGCATCTCAGATGCCCAGGTGAAGACCGCCCTTTCCAAGGCAAAAAACACTGCCTCAATGGAACCAGACGGTGTCCCGGGTTGCGTACTACACAAACTCCAAGAAGAACTAAACCCACATGTAAAAATGCTGTACAATCTTAGCCTCACTACGGGATATGTACCCAAAGAATGGCGTATGGCAACAGTGGTCCCACTCCACAAAGGTGGTGCCTCAACAGACCCCGGTAACTATCGCCCCATAAGCCTGACTAGCCATATCTGCAAAGCCATGGAGAGGATCATCATGGAACTCATACACAAAGACTTTGGGGACCTACAGACATTGCATCCTACTCCGTTTGGCTTTGTCAAGGGCAGATCCTGCCTCTTGAACCAGGTCGACTTCTTTGAAACTGTCACCAAGGCCATAGATGAAGGGAAGGTAGTCCACATGGCCTATCTGGACCTCGCAAAGGCATTTAACACAATACCCCACTCAGGCATCATAGATAAGCTATCCAGCTTAAACATAAACCCCTATGTCACAAGATGGGTGGCTAACTGGCTCAAAGACAGAACCCACAGAGTCAGAATTGCCGGAGTCATGTCTGACTCGAAACTGGTCACAAGTGGTGTCCCACAGGGCTCGGTCCTGGGACATCTCTTGTTCAGCATTTATTTTTCTGTGATGCAAGCAAACATAGGAGGATTGTGGCTGGAAAGGCACCATAATTGATACTCCAGCAGACACAAGCATTCTTCAGAAAGGCCTCATAGAAATGGATAACTGGTGCCAGAGGCATGGCCTTAAACTGAACGGCAAAAAATGTATAGTCATACCCTTTGGGAAAAACAAGGTACCCACAAATTACCACATAGGTGGTAATCCATTAAGTACGGAAGAAGTAATCAGGGACCTAGGGACACAAGTTGACAGTAACCTCTCATTTGACACTCACATTGCCAAGGTGGCTAGGAAGACCTTCTATATTGGCCACCTTATCATGAAAGCATTCACATCTAGATCAAGAGAGGTCATTGTGCCCCTATACTCTTCTCTTATCAGGCCCATAATTGAGTACAATGCCCCATTTGGGATGTACCTTACCCGACACCTGCAGCAGTTAGAAAGACCCAGAAGTACCTCACGAAGAGGATAAAGGGTCTCAAACATTTGTCATATGCTGCCCGGCTGAAGAAACTCCAGCTCTATTCAGTCACATACCGCCTACTCAGAGGCAATCTATGCCTGACATACAACGCCATGTCAAATCTGGAATTAATGGACATGCTCCACCTCAGAAAATCAAAATCCATCAGAGCCATGAGAGTGAGAGATTTGAACCTCAACACAGAAATAAATAGGATCTGCTGGAGGGACAGATTCATAACCTAGAGGCTCCCTACACTCTGGAACAGAATCCCAGACCATGTTAGGCAGAAACCCTCACTGACTCTCTTCAAGAGAAATCTTGATGAGTGGATGGGAGATCGTAGGTTTACACCGGGGGTCATCTCTGTGTCACTACTAGACAGAGGCACAGTAAACTAAACCCTAAATGGGCATAATATTCACATTCCAAGGGGTGGCGAAAGCCACACACAGTCTGGCTAGGCTTATAAATGCCCTAGGGCAGATAGCCTAGTATGAACCTGTGAACCTACAAAGATACAAATTGTACAGGACACTAAGGATAATCACAAGGCTTTCTTAACTGATGGTAGGAACCTTGGTGGAAATTCACAGATATGCTCAGAATTACTCCAAAATTACAAACAATACACCAAACCCACACACATTACCAACATCCAACCTGACAGGTTCAGTGCAAAATCCGCCCCCCCCACCAAAATGCCAAATATCTATCCCAGCAGAGTGCTGGCCCCCTGACATTGCAGATGCTGAGGTAACAGCCAGCGTCTCCAAAGCAAAACACACAGCATCAATGGTACCAGATGGTGTCCTAGGTTGCATCCAACATCATCTCCAAGAAGAATGGAACACCAAATAAAACTACTGCTCAGTCGCAGCCTTACCACAGGATATGTACCCAAAGAGCAGTGTACAGCAACAGTGGTCCCTCTCCACAAAGGTGGTGCCTGAATGGATACTGCAAACTATCACCCCACAATCCTGACTAGCTTGGTCTGCAAAGCTATGGAAAGGATCATCATGGACCTCAGAAATAAATATATTGTGGACCTACAGACACTGGACCCTACCCAGTGTGGCTTTCTTAAGGGCAGATCCTGCCACTTAAACATGTTTGACTCATTTGAAACAGTCACCAAGGCCATTGATGAGGGGAATGTGGTCCACACAGCCTATCTGGAGCTTGCAAAAGCCTTCCATACAATACCCCACTTGTTCATTATAGATAAGCTCACCAGTTTAAATATAAACCCCTATTCAAGTAGATGGGTTGCAATCCAGCTGAAGGACAGAACTGACATGGTCAGAAATGCTGCAGCCATGTCAGACTACAAACCAGCTACAACTGGCATCCCACAAGGCTCGGTCCTGGGACCTCCCTTGTTTGGTATATATTTCCCAGAGGTACAGGCCAACATGGAAGGACTGTGTCTGAACAAGTTTGCAGATGACTACAAACTGGGCACCATATCTGACCCTCCAGCTGACACAAGCATCCTACAAAACGGCCTCATAGAAACAGACAACAGGTGCCAAAGCCATGTCATCAAGCTAAATGCAGAAAAGTGTATAGTCATCCCCTTTGGAAAAACAGTAAGTGTCCACCAATTACCACATAGCTGTTAACCCATTAAGTACTTTAGAAGTAATAATATACCTGGGGACACAAGTCGATAGAAATCTTGCATTTGACAACCATGTGGCCGTAGTGGTTAGAGAAACATATCATATACCCACCTAATCATGAAGGTATTCACATGTAGATCAGGGGAGGTCATCGTGCCTCTTCAGTCATCCTTCATCAGCTTCACAACTGAGTACAATGGCCCTTGTGGGATGTACCTTAGCAGATACCTCCAGCAACTGGAAAGACCCCAAAAGTACCTCACCAGGAGGATCAAAGGGCTCTAACAGATGCCATGTGTTGCCTGATTAAACAAACTGCGGCTCCACACAGTGTCATACTGCCTGCCCAGAGGCGATCTGTGCCTGATGTATAAAGCCATGTCCAAGCTGGAATCAATGCACATGCTGCAACTTGCAAAATCTGAATGCCAGTGAGCTATGCACATGAGAGACCTGAACCTCAGCACTGACATAAATAGGACATGCTGTAGTGATTGATCCATAACCCAGAAGCTCCTTCCACTCTTGAGTAAACTCCCAGTCCAGGTTAGCCAGAGAGTCCCTCATTGACTCTTCAAGAGGAATCTTGATGAGTGGATGGGAGATGGTAGGTTTACCCTGGGTATCACTTTTATGTCATGGGTAGACAGAGGCACAGTATACTAACCTTGAAAAATGTCATGGCAAACTCCAGTTAAAATGTGTGTTAAAGGACAAACACACTATCTGACTAGCATTAGAAATGGCCTTGGGCACATAGCTAGTGTTTGTCAATGTCCACCCTAGTTGTGGAATACACCAGTAATGTTGGACAAGCCTGGTTTAAGTAGTCCATAGCTGAACAAAATGCAACATGGTCATATTTGCACAACTGGCCCTTAACCAGTCTGGTGTGCTCAGTATGAATATTTAAAGCAGTGATAGGACTGAAACCCAGGATACTGTCCACCACAGTGAAAGTACTGAACCAGTACACTATACGATATTACAGTGTTTGGTCAGTATGAAAGAATGTTGACAACTGTATGCAAACTATCCCATGGAAACCCTGCAGGCACAGCATAATCCCTGTTGGGTTCAGACACAAAGCAGTTGGGCAGTAAGAACACAACATGACTTCCAACACACAACTATAAATGTGAAATATTGTTGAAGTTCACACACAACCACAAATGTGGTGGACCTCAGATCTCAACATATGGAAAGCTCACACTGGGCATGCTCACACACTTTGATAAATGAGACATATGTCAGGCAACAAGCCATGGAAAGCCTGAACTGGGCATGCTCACACACTTAGGCCATGTCTCAGTATAGCAGTTGGCCACACATATCTGGCATTTGTATGTGTTAAGCCAGGAAACTCCCACAATACAGCAATCTGCCCAGTGCACACAGTTAAATGACAACAGAGACATAAGTAATATAGTGGATCCCTCTCATATTCAAACATCTTTCACAGATACACAAGTTGTTCATAGAAACAGGGAAAGCTATGGCAATAAAGACCTGCAAACAGTTTATCAGCAACAAATATTGTGCATCTGAAACTTACACATATGGGTGCAGAGGTCAATACTAGGCTGTTTACCCTAGGGAATACATAAGTTTAGCCAGAGTGTATTTGGCGTCTGCCTCCCCAGTACAATAGGCTACTGTGCCTCTGTAAAGTAGGTCACAGAAGGCACCGTTTAAGGCTAGTGTGCTGTGCCTCCATCAAGCAGGGACACAGTGGAGATCCCAGGGGTTGAATTTGCAATGTCACATCCATGTGGCTGCAGTTTGCTGGAAGAGGGTTGGCGAGGAGTTATAACATTAATTGGGATTCAATTCCAGACTGAGGGGAGCCTTATTTGCAGTGTCTGGACAATTTCACTGTCAACACTTGCAAGTGATGATTTTGAGGGATTGAAGTGTCTTGCCAATACTGTTCAGAGATGTCCTCACTCTGTGGGATATTCCTCTGTAATGTATTAGCTCCCTCCTTCTATTGTACAGCTTATATATGGCTGGTGTAAACCAGACAGGTCTCCTGTTGTGGAGGAGTCTTGGTTTTATTTGGGATAGCATGATCAATGCAAACCTTCCGGATGCTCATAGAATGCATTTGTCAAGGATTCTGCAGATTGGCCTGTATAATCCTCCAGCATGGGTCCTTTGAAGTATTCCACCCCAATCTTCACAAGTGCTCTGCTTTTGATAAATACTTTGTTTGCAGTGATTTCCTTGCCTGGGGGTGGGGATGGGATATGGATGTCCAGGGAAAGTTGGTTATGGTCAGATATTAACAATGGTGGTCTACCTCTGGTGTGGAACATAGAGTCCCCATGTTGCTGATGGTCAGATCCAATATGTGTTCCCCCTTGTGGCTGTGGTGATTGATCCTGCCATAGCACATGGATTCACAAATTGTTTTGGCTGTAGGGTGATGTTGTTGAGGCCTGAGTAGTTCCCCCAATCAATATTCCTGTACTTGAAGTTAACCACTGTAATGGTGTATGTGAACACCTTCATATCCTACACTGTTCCCAGGGAAGCCAAGTGTGGTTCCTGGATATGGGAGGGGAGGTCTGAACTGGTTGTGTTGTGTGTTACAAGTCTTGTGGTCACGAAGCATGGTATAAAACATAACCTGGCAGTGCTGATGTGCATATGTGACCCTGAAGTAGGCATCTGTTAATGCATATATATGCTATCCCCCATACTGACGGATAGTAATAGATGTACATACCTCTTTCTAAATAATGATGTCAGCACCCTATAAATACTGCAGGAGAAGAAAAGACACCCAGTAATTTGAACAGCGCGCTCTGCTAATGCGTCTCTCTCAAGTATCATAACATAGTTAGGTAGGGGTTTGAATCCTGCAAATGCTCAGTGTGTGTGTGTTTGGGGGGGGGGTTAGGGTGTGTGCAATTTTCTTGGAAAGAAATGGCCCTTTTGGCAACTGGAAGAACACACTACATGATGTACATTCCTCTTTCAAAAGACTGATGATGTCAGCACCCTATAAGTATAGCAGGAGAAGGGAAACCTCCCAGTAATGTGAATAGCGTGCTCCGCAAATGCGTCTCTCTCAAATGTCATAACATAGTTAGGTAGTGGTTTGAATCCTACAAATGCCATGTGTGTTTTTGTCACACAGTTTGTCAATGTGTGGTGGGTGCTGCTTTTATTATTGTATGACATATATTATAGCAGTAATTTCAATGCACACATGAGGTATGTGTGTGCCACATAGATATATGTACCTGTGACCTTAAATAGTTCCTATGTGTGAAGCCTGCCTCATGTGAATGCACGGAATTTGCATTACACAACTTTTTCACTGCGGTTTTCTGTGCAGGGGCTGGGGTTGGTATGTGAATATAGTGAGATTACTCTATGGTGTCATCTTACCAGTGAGGGATACACTTCTGGTCTGGAGCATAGAGTCCACATATTGGTGATGATCAGGTGCAGTATGTTTTCCCCTCTTGTGGGAGTGGTAACAAGTTGTTCCATAGCATTTGAGTGTATGGATTCTAGGAACCTTTCGCCTAGGGTGTTGGAGCTACAGTAATGCTCCCAGTCTATGTGTGGGTAGATGCAGCTGCCCAATATAATGTTGTTTGGAGACACCTTCATATATTCATGTGTTGTTAAGTAGGCCAAGTGGGTTACCTGTGTTTAGGAGGGTGGTCTGTAGCAGGCTATGAACTGGAAGTCAGTTTAACCCACTGTTAGTTGCACGTGGATAGTCTGTGATGCTTCATGCTGAGGCAACAACCTGGGGGTGTGGGTATCCTTGACATTTATTGAGACTCACCCCCCTTTCATAGTTAGTTCCGTGTTTAAGGGCTGTCAAGCATGGTATGAGGTGTAACCTGGTAGTGCTAGGGTGCTCTTGGGAGCCTTGAACCTGTTTTCTATTACTGCACAGATATCAACATTCTCCATGCTGAGTAGAGTTTGGACTGCATGCATCTTGCGGCTTACATGTCCGGCATTGAGTATCATTACTTTCATTTTCTTATCCCCTGTGCTACCTATGTAGGTGGGTTTGGGTTTTCAGCCTTACCACCAGAATGCAAAGATGTGCAGACATTACACTTTTGTAATTAATAGTGGTGTATAACAAAATACAATGACAATCATACTGTTAATGCATCAGGCATGCTGGGATATACCCACAATGATATCATTACACTGTACTGTTAACACATGATAATATTACTACAGCTCTATGTAGACACCCTGTCACACAGTCAGTGGCACACTCATTGAACCTCACATAGTTGGTATTGCAATGAGTACATGTGTGTGTGCATTGTGTCATAGGTAGGTAGTATGCTATTGGCCCTGGGCCTACGGCAGCATACTGTTAGCAACCTTCAACTACATATGTATGTCCAGCCTTCACTAACAGTTGCAGTATGTCCCTTGCCCTATGCACATCTTCATATAAATATAGATACAGACTGCTAACACATATGGAGGGTTCACAGTATGTAGATTATTAGATTATGTAGTTTACATTACCTTTGTTTCTGACTGCTGTTTTGGATGGCTTGCTGCTGGCTGGCTGGCTTGCTGCTGGCTGGCTGGCTTGTTGCTGGCTGCCTTGCTGCTGGCTGGCTTGCTGCTGGCTGCCTTGCTGCTGGCTGACTTGCTGCTGGCTTGCTGCTGCTGTCTTGATGTTTTTTTCTTTTTATTATTTTTTTTGGGTCTCTCTCTCTCTGTCTGTCTCTCTGTCTGTCTGTCTGTCTGTCTCTGTCTCTCTATCTCTGTCTCTGTCTCTCTCTCTCCCTCCAGTTGCTGCAATGATATTATTGCATGTGTGGACTGGGAGTACAGGCTGCTTTTGTAGGTATCTGCACATGTGCATGTGATGGCCTCTGCACCAATTGTTTGCCAGCATTTACTAATTGCATGCAGCCTGCTGTGTGGTAATTGCAGTTCTCACTGTGATTTCAGGACAGTGCTATACAATGTTAGGTTAGGTAGTTGTAGCCCTTTCAGTTTTTCAAGGGGACCATGCTGGTTTGCTGTGGACACTGTTCTGTGAGTGTAAAGGTTGGTATGTCTCTCATATCTAAGTCTGTGTTGTAGGCACTGAAATGCATGTTGTACTGAAACCTGTTGCTTCTTCCAGTTCATTTTTCTCAGTGTGTATGTTAACTGACACCTAATAATATACTAATACTGTTTACATGGGAGTATGTGCTTTCCTGTGGGACTTGTGAATTAACTGGTATACAACAGTAGCTCTTGCAATTTGTTGCTATGGCTTCACTATTTAGCCTTTACATTCACTCCTTGAAGGCCTGCTAAGTGTCTTTACTGGAATGTGTTGCTATGGCTTTCCTATTTTCCATTTACATTCACTCCTTGTAATGCATGATATATTTCTTTCAGCAGCAATTCCTTATATGTTTGGTGTGGTTTGGTGGTACTGCATGCAGTCTGGTAAGGCCAAGGTGTGGGGTTTGACACCTAGAAGGGTATCTTATTTTTCTGCTGAGCAGTAGTGGGGCCTTGTACTTTGGACTAACAGTTATGAATATCAGGCACATGCAGTGCTTGTAAACTGCTATACTGTCCTTATTTTATTAGATGGCTACATCCTTTGATATTTCTGGGTTGTACTCCTACATGAGGGTGTGCTTGTGGAAGCAATTGTACAGCTATTCACAGAGTGTGTGACAGCAGACAGAATGATATGCCTGTGAGTTTCTGACACTTGCAAGCCTCAGATACTCTCAGGTGTATATTTTAGCAGCCTCAGGGAATGGTACATATCAGTGGGATACACCCGTGATATATTTCAGATATTCTGCAGTTGTGACTGTGGGGTATTTTGAGCATATGTATTACTACACCATTTCTGACATGCAAGTAGTGTGTACTTTAACTAATTGAGAGTTACCATTACGTGGGATTCCACACCTTTCTGCCTACTGTTAGTACATTTCACAGGGAATCAGTGGGGCACAGTTAACATTTGTTTGCAAATCAGGAACATCCCTGTAAATCAGTCACAGTTGCGAGGTGTGGCCTCTTACCTATTCAAATATGGTGGTGTTTATCCTGCTCTGATAGTGTGTGTGGTTTGCAAGGTGCTACTGTCACATTATTACCTACTAGCATGGCTGTTTCTCTTATCACACTAATGTAATGCAATTCCACAAGAATTGCCAGTAAAGATACAAGAAAAGCTTTGTGTAATAGCCTTCCTATATTCCCTTTACATTCAGTCCTACTATTCCATGATATATTGCTTTCAGCACAAAGTTCTTGTATATAATTCATGGCTTAGTGGTAAGTCATATAGACTAGTGTTTCCAAGGTCCTGGGTTCGAGACTGACAGAGACAATTTATTTTGCTGCTGAGCAGACTACAGGCCTTGTCATTCAGAGTGACTAAGGCACTTTTAAGCAGTTGTAAGCGGGTTAGCGCTGTTTAGTGCGTTGCTCACACATGCGCACTGTCACTTAGCTTCGCGCACACATGCTTAGCTAAGCGCACACAAGCGCACACCCGCTGACTACTGCTTAAAACTGCTTACTCTCGCGCACACCCACGCTAATTTCTTTGAAAGAAAAGAAAATGGAGAGATAGGAAAGTGGTGAAAAAGGGGGCACAAAGAGGGTAGGACAGTAGGAAAACAAGCTTGGGATTTGCAGGAAGGATGTAGGAAAGGCCCATAGCTGCCCATTTCTTTATCAGCAACAGCTGTGCATATGTGTGTAATTTGGGGTGAAATTTGAAACCTTCCACACCTGAGAGAGGGGTGAGGACAACAAAATATGTTGTACAGCCAATTGTAATTACCAGTTGACATGTCCAGCAGACATGTCTGCAAAATGGGCAGCTATGTATGGGGCATAATTTTTTTGTGGGAACAGAGTGCCCTTTTTTTATTTTTTTTCAGGTGAGAGTGGAATGTGAGGTACAGGAAGTAGGTATATTTGGGGAGGTAGGTTGGGGAGGTTAACAGACAAGTAAAACAAGACGCAGACAGGGGCGGAGTATGACACATGTGGGGGGTGAACACAATTGACGGGGACGGATGTTTGGATATCGCGAGCCCATGAGCCCACAGATGGCAACAGTGGAACTGAGATCCCCACCCATGAGCAGTTGCCACTGCGCCTTCACTGCCCAGAACGGGGCTGTTCTTGGGGCTGTGTAGGACGGGCAGGCACACCCACGAGTTGTGCCACCCGTGCCTCAAGCTGGCGTAGGGGTTCAAGCACAGAATGCCTGATCTCGCTACGCACCACAAACCGGACACTTTGGAGGGTGAGTGGACGTTCTCCTCCAGCCACGCTTGCAGAGGGAGGACGAGCCCCATCCCCTGCAGCGCTTCCACCCGAAGGTGGCACAGGGCTAACCGGAGGAGGTTACGGCCTGGGCACTAGTGCCAGGTGCACTCGTCAGCTGAGGTGGGAGAGGTGGGTCCTCTGGAACCCGCCTTCCCTGTTGTCCTATGTTTAGCAATATTTTATGACATTTTGGGTTAGTAACAAACAATACCATTCAAAATTAGTTGTAACAGCATGCATCAGTATTCCCATTAACCAAACACCCATGAATTCCAAACATTGAACAGCAAGCATAACACATGCATATTTTGAACAACAGTACACAATCCAACAGCATGCAGGGTTGATTGATGGCAACAGGCCATCAGGTCTGGATATGTGTACAGGGCACATGCATCAACGTACATGCAAATATGTATGAACAAACAGGACAAATGTCTATGGGAATTAATTGTGAATACACATACCCAGTTTGGAGTGGAATGACATTATTTGTGAAAATAGGGTAGGGTGAAGAAATATTTCATTAACAACTTCAACTACCTATACATTTCTAGTAGCTGCAGATATATATACCCTACAGGTCTTAGTACAGTTTCCTATATGTAACCTTAGGAATGTTAGCGATGGGAATGTTACTGCTACATTAATATACATTGCATTTTTATTCATACACGTTCATATCTGGCTGTGTTCAGGTACAGCATCCTGCTACATTTGATTTATATGGCTCTACACAACTGTGGATGTTCAGTATTTCATACAACCATACTATCTCCATATTGCAAGGGTACAGCAACATATCCAGTTTGTGGGACAGACACATTCCAGGTTCAGTACTTTATTACACCCATTTCACTCTTTGGTTGTGGCTGTTTCATTCATTGCATTATGTACTGACTGCAGTATAACTTTATTCAAGACTTATTACAGCTTTCTTGGTCGATTCATACCTCTTTCTCATACTCTCACTTGTTTTATTTTTACAATTCAAGATAGTACTTAATTCTAGGTGTTATTAACATTTCTTACTTGGTTACAACAATCCTTTCCAACAGACTTATTTGTTTCACATGGCAGATTTTAAAAGGGGATGTATTTGACACATGTCTATCGTGTTTAGCTTGTTTACCAGTAATTTTCAGGCTGAAGCAAGTTATCTGATATTACAATACAGGTGGAAAATCTCTATTTCAGACTTGTTTAATTTTTTATCGACAAACAAAATAAATGAAGCAGCAAAACTGGATTGAAAATTTTCTTTACTGGATTCTGGTACCTCGGCCTTCGCCTTCACATGGAATAACAATGTTTTGCATAAACCAGTATAAATACACACCTCACTTAGTCAATCATATCAATTAAACAATTAATCAATTACATATATTATATTTTAAAGAAATACATACAAAATACAATAAATATTTTATAATAATAATTATACTTCTAAATTCATACCATTGGGAAATAGAGTTCCATAATTAATAATAAATTTAGATTCCATATTCAATAGTTTCAGGAAGGGGGGCTTTTTTACAAAACGTTGGCATCTTTTTGGACTCTGTATTAAAGGAATATTTGTTGAGAATTCCATCACATGTAAAGAATACAAAGGAGGTTTGTGACAGTTTCAAAGGAAAGATTTGGCAAGAAAATTACTATTGGGCCAGTGTGGATGTGGTCTCATTGTATACATCTATTTCTACACAGTGGGGCCTGGAAGCTATTCACACATTCATGGGAGAAGGACCTAAAACTCACTTCATTATTTCACTGGTGGAATTTTGCCTTACTCATAATGTTTTTGAATTCAACAAAAAATATTTTTTACAAAAAGAGGGAACGGCCATGGGTGCTAGCTTTGCACCATCATATGCTGTCTTGTTCATGGGGCATTTTGAAAATTTATTCATTTACACCAAAAAGTTTTTTCAGAATAATGTTTTGATTTATAAGAGATTTATCGATGACCTCTTGTTTTTATGCAGAGGCAACCCCAGAGATTTCGATGAGTTCATCACAAGTTTAAAATCAAATCCATGTGGATTAGACTTTACTTATCAGGTAAATGTCAAAAACATGGATTTTTTTGGATGTGCATTTTTATATTGGTTTGAAGGGGATGATAGAACATAAACCTTTTCATAAAAAAACAGCAGTAAATAATTTCTTGCATGCAACCAGTATGCATAGCAATTGTTTACTTGAGTCATTGCCCTTAGTTGAATTTAAACGAATTGCCGTGAATACATCAGAAATTATTAATATTCAAAGGGAATTTGACATCATTTGTAAGAAATTAATGGATAGAGGTTATTCTAGGAATAATGTCTATTCACATAGGACCAAAGTGGAAGGAATATTAAATTTGAATAAACAGGGGGCTGCAGATAGGAACAGTAAGAGAATTGGGAATGAATTTTTTCATTCTAAGAAAAAGGATACTATGGGGACGGACAAAATATTTTTTGTAGATAAATTCTCTCCTTTCTCTTCTATTCTGAAGAAAATTGTGTTGAATATGTGGCCATTAATAACTAGTGATGATTTTTTGAAAAATATAATTCCAAAAAACATTATTTTTTTCTTACACAAGATGTAAAAATCTGAAGGAATTGGTTAGAAGCAAGGGCAAAAAGGATAGAGTAAGGGATGCAGGTTCTTTTGCTTGCAATAAATGTAAGGTTTGTGACAAAATTATTAATTTAGATGATCATAAAATTAATGGGGTTAAATACCATGCATTAGATCATTTTGATTGTAATTCATTTGGGGTAGTATATATCATTGGGTGCAGTTGTAAAGAACGAAAATGGTATATAGGACAAACGAAACGTAGGGTCAAGTTAAGAATTTTGGAACACCTGGGAGATATTAGGAACAGTAGACTTGATAGTCCAGTTGCAAGCCATTTTCACCAATTTCATAATGGAGAACAAACTGGTTTTGAATTGAGTATTTTGGCAAGACCTTGGGGAATGGGGGAAAATAATAAAAATTTTCAAACTAATTTATTGAATATGGAATCTAAATTTATTATTAATTATGGAACTCTATTTCCCAATGGTATGAATTTATAAGTATAATTATTATTATAAAATATTATTTATTGTATTTTGTATGTATTTCTTTAAAATATAATATATGTAATTGATTAATTGTTTAATTGATATGATTGACTAAGTGAGGTGTGTATTTATACTGGTTTATGCAAAACATTGTTATTCCATGTGAAGGCGAAGGCCGAGGTACCAGAATCCAGTAAAGAAAATTTTCAATCCAGTTTTGCTGCTTCATTTATTTTGTTTGTCGTTGAAACTTCGATTTGGATACTTTGTGATCCAGAAGTGTTTTTTCTTGTTTAATTTTTATTTCTGGATTACAGGCTGCATCACTTATCTAATCATACAGTACTAGCAGAATCTTTCTTCTAGTGTTATTTGAACTTTATTAATATGTCACAACACTGAACTCTTTTACAAGCTGTCTCACTTATATTCTATAACAATTGCAGCAAAATAATTACTAACCTGCCTGGTGGCGCAACCGCACCAGCCTATCATCATAGGCTCGCCGATTCACGGAACGCACACCTGCAGCTGTAATATAAATGAAGTAATACTGGAACATACATTTCCATAATATCAGCTAGGATAATTTCTTACATACTTAATTACATGGATACTTACTCAGTAGTGGGGCATTGGGCATTTGACGGGCCTCCTGGATCCAATGGTTCAGTTGGTCCTGCTTTCGTCTCTTCAGGTCCGCATGGAGGTGACGGACCTGTTCACCAGTCCTTGGTATGCCTGTGGCACTGGTGAGATCATGTGCCATCCCGTTCCACGCCTCTGCCTTGTACGCACCCCAGAGAACCTGGTCCTGCATGAGTTGAGCCTCATGATCGTGGACTAGGAGCCAAACCATATATTTGGACTCCTCAACACCCCACCTCTGTGCTCGGAAGTGACTGCCCTCTCCTACACCTGCCATCCTGACTGCAAATAGGTTCCACAATCAGTTATGCTGTGTATTCCCACCTATGGGGCTTATATATGCCATTTTTCCCGCACTTATCTGTGATTGGCCATTTTGGAAATGTATCAGCTTAAGAAAACCTGCTTTGTCATGCTTCTATTTCCATTCATTCCTATATATATGCAAATACTGCATTTCTCAGTACAACTGTCATGGCTTATTGGTTCAGTACTTTGACTATGATGCACAGTATCCTGGGTTCGAGCCTGGGCATTGCTTTTTTTTATTTTACTACTGTCTAGATAGGCTAGGAGGTGTGTCTGTGTAAAGGCAGCTTTGATACAGCTTGCTCAACGTTGCCCGCCGGTAAGCCGGTTGGCACGCTGCGCAGCTCCGCGCAAACGGGTTACGCTGGTTAATGTGTTATTTGGCTATGAGCACTCATATTACGCTGTGTGAAATGTTGCTCAACTATGGGCACACAGTTTCAGCATGTTAAAGCGCTGCTCAACTCCGGGCACTCATATTACACCTGTTAAACCACTGCTCACCTGCGGGCAGTCATACTCAGGTTGTTAGAGTGCTGTTCAGCTATGGGCACTTATAAATTTTTTTTTTTATTGTGTCAGATTTCTTCAAAAATACATGGCCCATTTCATTACATTTTACTTTAATTATAGTTTTATATATATATATATATATATATATATATATATATATATATATATATATATATATATATATATACACATATATGTCAGGGGATTGTTTCATGCTTATTTCACTAAAAATAGAAAATGATGTTGCTGGGGCTCTAACCGTGACTACCTCCTCTTTGGCCAATGTCTCTACCGCTACGCTATTGCTACTTGGCTTAATTTGCATATTTAGATCTTATATGCTTTTTCAATGACTGCTAACTGTGGCTGAGCGAAGGGCACACCCGCACAAACGAGCGCAATTACGGGCAAACATTTTTGAAATTATAAAAGAAACATTAAACTGTTGATTTTTATGTTTTACATTACAGTTAGGTTTATAGTCTGTGGGGGCATGTGTGATGTTGTGTTTCTTGACATTTCCACGGACTCACTTGTGGGTGTTTACTGTCAGGACTGTGACTCTTCTGGGGGCATGTCCCTTTGCAGAACTCGCTGTGCGGACACGCCCCCTACTTTCCTACATGGACTGTGTTAGCCTAGGGTGTGATTCAGCATGCCCTCATGAATATGCATGGCATGCTGACGTCACACCATTTAACTGCAGCCTCCATGTAAGACATATTAACTCTTACATGGAGGTTTCGTGAATCCTGCCTTCAATTTTTAAAAATAAATAACATACAAAGGTAATTATATATAACAATAACTATGTATAGCAGTGGGAATTGTATGAATTATATGTGCGACTAAGGGTATCCTGACAATTATGTTTTTGTAATTAAAAGTGCCTTTTTTGCCCTGGGGTGAACTGCATATTTTAGTTATAGTCATATACACATGAATGCATAAACAGGACCTAGTCAGGTCACACACATACATGGTTAACCACTCACTCTTTAATGTGTTTATATAATTAATGAGCACATATAGCAAACACTTCTTCTGTGGCAAGGAAAAAAAAAACACCTGCATAAAAGAATATGTATTCTCTATTTTACATAGGTTTGAATCCCATATTGTACAAATTACTTTTGTCAGTGTGTAAAGCCATGTAAAAAAAAATGTGTCAGGTCATAAAATGCATAAGCCCCAATACATGACTGAAAAGTTAAGTCATCTAACATGTGTAGCAGCACAGCATACAAGCCATAAACTAATGCCAACTGTCATATTACCCTTCCTATTTCATAAAGTGTCATCTTCTCTGCTTGGCATTGATGATCTCTGCTTAACATCAATCAAACATTGTTGGCATGTTGTGTAGGTTTGAGTGCTAGCGGTAAAATGTGACATTACAAATTGGCAGAAAACACTTTAATTGTTGCGAGATGACCTGTGCAGACATGGCAAGAGCTAGGAAGAAAGGTGCCCAATGTAGGGCTCAAAGATGGGGTGTAGAGGAGTCCAGCCTTGTAAAGCACCACAGCTGTAGGCTTTTACAGGGGAGCTATACTGAGTCTCAGTATAAATCAGAGGCTTGGAACAATCTAGCCAAGGCTATCCCAGTGCAACTGGACAGCAATGCAGGCACCATTACAACAACCCGAAAAGGTACAAGCAGGAACAACTCAACCAGTGGCTGGATGAATTTAGGACTGCTGACATCCCATAGGTAAGTATACAGATAAAGATACTTTAAATTGTATCCATAGTTGGAGAGAGCCAAGACTCGTACGCATAATGATCTTCTCTTTTTTTTCTCCTCTTTATTTTACCACTGCCCACGAGATTTCACCAAACAGGGAGGCCCATGATGAATGCTTAGAAAGACTAAGAGAAGTAAAGGATATGCATGCAGCATGAATTAAAATAATTACTTTATTAAAAGTATTGGTCTTACATACATTACTAGCAAATTAAGCATGTATAGCTTTACTGTAAAATCAGGCATGCATGCTTCATTCCGAAGCTCAAGGTAATTGTAGGCAACAATTGTAAAAGTATATTCAGATATTTTAGCTTCAAATCGCACAATTAACAAATACAAATTAAAACCTTAAAAAAAATGTAAACATTAATTTCAGCATAATTGGCATAAATGCCAAGTTGTTATCTTAATCTCTATTATGTTTAAAAGCATATGTGGGATATATGCATATTGCAAGGATTAATTTGAACATTTCTCAGACCTGTTTTGGATTTTTAAAAAATATCATTAATGTAAAATATATTTGTATGGTAGTAATTTATTGTATATGAATATGATGGTTCAAATTATCTGTTTTTTCTTACTCCATACCTCTTATTTGTTTTTATATGTATGATCACACCGTTCTGATGCCATCATTTTCCGATAAATGACAAAATGATTTCCAGCACAAGGAATTAGGCCAACCAGAGTGGCTCAGCTTGTGATGCCTCCAATGGCTGCCACAATGATGCCCAGCACATCTGGGACATAACCAGGCAGTACTGCCTCTGCAGCCCCTGAAGTACTTGGGCTGTCAACATAAGGTAGCTTAAAACTGGCAGCTACTGCAGTGGTACCGTCTTGCAGTATTGGTGGAGGCAGGGATTTTGTCACATGCCAGGAGATGCCAGGCAAGTTAAGTGAGGTAGTAGAATGTACCACTGGTACATGCCTTAGCTGTATGGAAAAGTTGCTCATTGGAATGCGGAGAAAACAAGAACGTCAAGCACTACAACCAGAAGCTGAGAAAGGAGATAGTGATGACAGTTCTGTGGGTGAGGACTACATTCTTACTGTCCCCATGCTTGATAGGCATGGGTCCCTGTTGTCCCCTCATTACCATTCATGGTGTCCCCCAACCATTTGTATCCCTCATCATCCCTGCCTCTGTCTTGTTTGTTCTGTCTGTCTGCATCTGCTTCCTCACCTACCCTACTTACCTAACCCTGATAGTTATGTCCCTTACTCAACAATCCTCTCTTACTGAAATAAAATAAAAAAACTGGGCATCTGTCCCACAAAAAAAAAATGTTTGTCCCTTACATACCTCTCCACTTCGCACATGTGTGTTCTAGACACACTTGATTTGGTTCGATTGGCTGTACAACATGACTGAGTTGTTGTCATCCATCTGTGTTGTAGTGATAGCTGAAATTCATCCAATTTTATATACATGTTCATATTACACTGTTGAAGAAGTGAATAGCTATGGTTCTTTCCTAATTCCTTCCTGCACATTCCTATATTGCTTCCTCTTAGCTCTACCCACTGCTTGCCCCCCCCCGTTTCACCACTTTCCTATCCCCCCCCCCCATTTCACCACTTTCCTATCTACTTTTCATGCTTTAATCCAGTCAAAAAAATTGAATCATGCACCCCACACATGGCAGAAAGGCACCTTAATAAAGCCATTCACTTTTTGTCCTCTGTGTTTGCATAGAGTTTGGTATTGTGCACCTGCGCCGAGTGACAGTGAATAGCTCTTCATATATTATAGCATAGTACAGTCACCTCCACACAATAATGCTTAAACTCACTGAGCTAAAGGAACACACAGTTACATGAAATTAAAGGCAGCATTATGAAACATTTACTCTTACATTTATTTAGACTGCGGAATGATTTAAACTGCAAATCCATATGTATACTATTAATATAAATCAATTGACTGATGTTTATTTTTATATGATACTTCAATGTAGTCATTTCCTGTCACATTTGTAGAAATTATCACATTTAATTATGTAATGCCATCCTGACAGAATGTGTAAAGCAATTAAGTTGAGCTGGATGCAAACCCAGTGCCATTTGTACTCAAAATATGAATTTATTGCTCTTATATCTGCTGCTACAGGTAAAGTTAGGCAACCAGTCTATTTCTCATGCTCAATAGTGTCCAAAGTGCTGTTGATCACTCCTTGGTGCTTAACTTGTTTGTGCAAAGGAAGGTGAAGCAATAGAAATATTACTATTTTCCCATTTAAGCAGAAACATGAGTTTGCTCATCACTTAACTCCCAGCAAATCGGGAAGGTAATAGCAACAGTCGTTAATGTTATATAAGTTATGACAGATTTCCAATATAAACTACAGTATGAACACCATAGTATCTGTCAGCTAATTCTACCCTAGCATATATGTATAAGTAATTCTCAAGTTCAAGCTGTATTCATTAAATGAGAAACTTGAATGTGCAATCACTTTGCCATCGATTTAGCAAACCAGTTGTTCAGCAGTGCACTATGGGTAGCATATGCTTGTCTCAAAGATTAAGCCATGCAAGTCTCAGTGCACACGGATGCTACAGTGAAACTGCGAATGGCTCATTAAATTAGTTATGGTTCCTTTGATCGCTCCACCGTTACTTGGATAACTGTGGTAATTCTAGAGCTAATACATGAAAGGGCTGACTGGCATGTATTACTATGTTAAATGCCCAGTTAGTCTTCACCCCATTAAAATTCATGTAAATACATAACCAAAAGGAAGGGACTTGTTAATGACTGAACACATATTGACTCAGACTCATGTGTGCCCTGCACCCATGCAATTGGAAACTGATATGTCAGTTATAGTTCCCAAATGTGAACTACACTGCAAAAACAAATAGCACAACTGTACTGTTACATCATCTAAAGCGTTATACTGACAATAGACAATCAGATTGTCTTATACATGTCTTAATGTGGACATCAGTTTATCTGAAATATGAACACACTTACATCTTACAGTTGCATTCATGCTGATCGCAAAGTGTGTGTGTGTGTGTGTGTGTGTGTGTGTGTGTGTGTGTGTGTGTGTGTGTGTGTGTGTGTGTGTGTGTGTGTGTGTGTGTGTGTGTGTGTGTGTGCGTGTGTGAGACTATAAGTGTGTAGTGTACACAACATATTGAGAAATAGGTGCACATGTCTCAGGTCTGCAGCATGCATTCTTGACAGCTTACTGTACCTAGTCTGACGAGCTGTCTTTTAAAGTATATCAGCACATTAGAATCAAAACAGAAAATCCAGTGTCCACACTTTGCATACCACTCTCATAACAGGATATGTTACCTATATCATATAATGACGATGTCATCATCTAGAAAGTGCACCATGATATGGAAAAAGCATACTTATAGGTTCACAGGAAGTTAGTAAGCTAGTGGCTTTAGATCCCTTGCAAGCCTCGCCATGTTTGTCCCAAGTAGCCCCAGCTTTCCTTGAGTAGATTGACATAATTTGCCCAGTGAGTCTATGATCAACACTGACTACCCCCCTGTCTATGAGAGACAAGGGTGCCACCCCTGAGGTGAATTTGTGGTCTGCTATCTGTTTGTCTAGGTTACACTTGAATAGGGTCAGTGAGGAGCTCTGCTTCACTGCAATTGTAATTTTATTCTAGGGGAGCATCAACCTCTGAGAGATATATCTGTCTCTCCAGCATCTTCTGTTTATGTCACAGGCTAGGTTAAGATCCCTAGAGCAAGTGACTCCTGTGCAATTTGACTTGTGGATTTGTCAGTACTGTTTGACCAATTCTGAGGTATACGTTTTCTAAATGAAGATGGATACACCTCCACTTTTGGTTCTTTCACACTCATTTTAAGTCTGAATGTGTGGAAAGCATTCTACCTTGCATGGCTGGATTGCTCTCTGTGGTCTTGAGCCATGTCTCAGTGACCACACAGACACCAGCATCTTCCAAGTTGAGAAGTGCTTCCAGGGAATGCATCTTCTCGTTCAGACTCCTGGCATTAAGAAGCAAAACCTTTAGTTTGTCTTGAGTGGATTTTGTTACATCGGAAATGTTGTTGTTTTGACATTGCCTAAAATAGGCAATATGGGAGAGGCAAGCATCTTTGCCAGTATCCAAATGCCTAGAGGAGAAAGATGCAGACCATCTGTGACAAAGCAGTGTGGCCTGTCGACCATGTCTTCCCAGGCTGACAGATACTGGATCCCCTTGGACTGACACTCGAAGCTAAGCCAATTGTTGAAGTTGATCATCTTTTGTTTAATATTGTGGCATCACCATGGGTGAAAGTAGATTTCTGTTTCGGGCTAGGGTTATAACTGCCTGAGACACAGAATCTTAGAGTTCAGTCATGCCTGTCTTATTATAGTCCAGAGAGGTATGTCTCAAGTCATTCACCCCAACATGGACTATGACAGAGCCATAACAGTATTTGTTGTTGAGTGATTTGAGTGCATGTGTGATCTGACAGAAACGGATACTCACACCTGACAAGCAGCTAAGGTGGCCTTCTGTTTGTCCAGCCTGGTGAGGTGGACATCTCTGTGTCTCATTATGGAGTTGTCTATGACTAAGACATTAAATTTTGAGGTGTTTGACTTAGGGGCTTATTTGCTGAGACACTGTTGTATAAGTTATTATTAGCACTGGTTATTATTTGCATACTAGTGTGTGCAGGTGGTTTATGTTTGGAAAGTCTCTGATCTTTTGTTAGGCTTCTAGGGAATACCTCTGCATATGTGGGTTTATGTGTTGTGATCTTATGTTGTTTGAGAGGTGAAGTATGTGTACTGACAACCTGTTTATTGTCCAGTTTGTTGTTATATGAGAGAATTGACTCCAATTTCGTAGTGTAACTACATGTCTCACAGAGGGTATTAATTTGTTTTAGGAGTAAATGGCTGTCAGTATACATGCAGCAATTAACACTTTGCCTCAGGATACCTATGTCAATCAGGGTGGCTGGAGAAATGTTGGAAAACTGCCTGCCCATTATAGCAGGTTTTTTACCGTATGTACTATTAAGGAAGTGAGTGAGCTAGTTAGACTAGTTTTTTGCACTAAGACTAACAAAGGGCTTGTTTTGTTGAAAACTAGGGATGATAAGTGTGGCAATGCTGCTCAGTATGCAGCTGATTTGCTTGCAGTGCAGCAGGGAAGCTTGAGAGGGTTCCATTGACATGTGTAGGGAAAATTTGTGTTTCAAGGAGCTTGTATCTATAAAGGGAACCATTAATCTGCCTTACATGGTGGGCAGTAATACTCAAATTCAAGGATTAAATACAGGAAACATTTGACACAGGTTCACACTAATGGCAGCTCCATGAACTATTCCCCAGGACTCTCTCTTCCATAGGTGAATACAAGGCTAACTTCCTTGAAGAGCCATTGTAAGCCTAACCAACAACCCAAGGTGGGGATCAAACCTTATACCTTGTACCTATAAGGCAAAGACATTGTCCTTTATTCTGAACCTCCCATTATTTAAAAATGCTCATCTAGCTGCCCTTCTAGGCCATTTTAAATCTAGATAATTTCCCTTTTGTGAGAA
The DNA here is from genome assembly GCF_019279795.1 of Protopterus annectens. Lineage (NCBI taxonomy): Eukaryota > Metazoa > Chordata > Ceratodontiformes > Protopteridae > Protopterus > Protopterus annectens. The sequence goes on from NC_056733.1 coordinate 1,845,040,572, forward strand.
TCAAATCCTGTACTTTGTGTCTGTGAGATAAATACCTGAACCATTATACCAGCCTCCCAACTTGGCTCCAATATTAACTACTGTGTTCTGCAGATGGGAACAAAATAATTAGGTGGGGAGTAACTTACCACAACAGTCACATTGTGTGTGTGTGTGTGTGTGTGTGTGTGTGTGTGTGTGTGTGTGTGTGTGTGTGTGTGTGTGTGTGTGTGTGTGTGTGTATAGTCAAAAGAGCATGAGTCTTAATCCTACTGTCAGCAATCAAGTTTCATGGAGAACAGAAATGTTGACAGTCATACATGCCTCCACATCCATTTCATACAGGCATCCTGACATCTTCTCCTATACAATGATGATGTCATCCATGATAAAGTGTCCAGCAACAGTTTAAAAGTCAGACCTGTGCCATTGCACCTGCATTGTGTCATTTGTTCTCTAGCCTGTGCAACTAGTTAGTACGGGTCTTAATCTCATTGCAGTTAACTGGCATGTGTGTGTGTGTGTGTGTGTGTGTGTGTGTGTGTGTGTGTGTGTGTGTGTGTGTGTAGTCAGAAGAGCATGAGTCTGTATCCTACCGTCAGAAATCAAGTCCCATGGAGAACAAAAATGTTTTATAGTCATGCATGCCTACACAGCCATTTTATACAGGCCTCCCAACATTTTCTCCCAAACATATAATGATGTCATCTGCTATAGAGTGTTCTGCAGCAGTATAAAACTCATACTTGTACTGTGGCACTTGTATTAAATACAACACAATAATTAGGTGGGGAGTAACTTACCACAACAGTGGTGTGCGTGTGTGTGTGTGTGTGTGTGTGTGTGTGTGTGTGTGTGTGTGTAGTCAGAAGAGCATGAGTCTGTATCCTACTGTCAGCAATCAAACAAAAATGTTTTATAGTCATGCATGCCTACACAGCCATTTCATACAGGCCTCCCAACATTTTCTCCCAAACATATAATGATGTCATCTGCTATAGAGTGTTCTGCAGCAGTATAAAACTCATACTTGTACTGTGGCACTTGTATTAAATACAACAATTAGGTGGGGAATAACTTACCACAACAGTGGTGTGTGTGTGTGTGTGTGTGTGTGTGTGTGTGTGTGTGTGTGTGTGTGTGTGTGTGTGTGTGTGTGTAGTCAGACGAGCATGAGTCTTAATCCTACTGTCAGCAATCAAGTGTCATGGAGAACAGAAATGTTGACAGTCATACATGCCTCCACAGCCATTTCATTCAGGCATCCCAACATCTTCTCCTATACAATGATGATGTCATCCATGATAAGTGTCCAGCAACAGTTTAAAAGTCAGACCTGTGCCATGGCACTTGCATTGTGTCATTTGTATCCCAGAGATTACCCCATCTATGGAAAAGGCTCCCCATCCATGTAAAACATAATTCCTCCCTAACCCAATTCAAGTTCAACTTGGACAATTGGATGGGTAAAAGGAAACTCATCCCTGGTTAGACACCTATGTCTCTAATGGACACAGGCAACCTGTAAATGTTTCATCTCCCAGGGCCCTGCTTGTCATCTCCCAACCCCCTGCTTGTACTTTTCAAGGGTATCATAACTTGTCGCTTCGTCATTTTGTATTTTCGACATTTGACATTCGACCAAGATGCATTTGACAAAATGCATCTTCGGTCTTCTGATAGGAACCCTTTATATCACATGCAAGGTTTACATCTTTGACATTGAGCAGTAGCACCTTTAGATTTTCTTGGTTTGATTTTCTCTGTATGAAGTACTTTCAGTTTGGCATTGCCTCAGAAAAGGAACTTTGAGGGAGGACAAAGTTTTGCTCAACGTTTTCTGGAATTCATAAATTCCAACGCCTTGGATCAAATTATACACACCCTCACCAGGGGCAGCTATATCCTATACATGGTCATTACCAACATGGGTGACCGGTGTTCCACACCAGAGGTCAATTCCTCATTGGTCAGATCCGACCACAAGCTAATCAGCCTAGACATCCACATCCTGCCCCCACCCCCCATTAGGGAAACCACCGTAAAAAATTTCTCCAAAGCCAACTTCAAAATTCTTAAGACAGAAGTGACAAACTTCATGACACTCATGTAGACGGACAATAGATGTACGACTGCTGAATCCTACAGAAATGCACTTTATAAGCACTTACACGAGTGCATGGATTGTGCTATCCCTAATAGAACAAATATGCTATCCTCCAAAAAAAAGAGAAGCCAATCTGGTGGTCCCCTGCCATAAACAAACTCTACAACAGAAGAAAGAAGCTGTTGCAAAAAAAGAGTAAAATCCCATGACTGGAAGAACTCCCTGGTCAGCCTCAGTAAGCTGAGATCCCTCATAAAATCTTCCAAAGCTAGTTATGAAAAGAAAATCACCACTGATTCTAAAGACAACCACAAAGCATTCTATAGCTATGTCAAGAATCTCAATGGCAACACTCAGATCTGCTCTGAGTTACAGCACAATGTCACTAAATATACAGAACCATCTGATATTGCCAACATCCTGGCAGATAGGTTCTGTGTTAACTTTACCTCCCATCCCCTAAAGGGACCATCTCTATACCAGAAGAATGCAAAGTTCCTGTAATCACGGCTGCACAGGTAAAAACCACACTCTCGAAAGATAAGAACACAGCATCCATGGGACCTGACAACATCCCAGGCTGCATTCTACATGGACTACAGAATGAACTGGCACCCCACCTAAGCACCAAGTTCAATCATAGCCTCACCTCAGGCTTTGTGTCCACTGAATGGTGCACAGCAACGGTTATCCCAATCCACAAAGTGGGAGCCACCAAAGACCCCGGGAACTACCGCCCAATTAGCCTAACGATCTTGGTCTGCAAAGCCATGGAACATATCATCATGGAACTTATAGACAAAGACATTGGTAATCTCCAAACTCTGGACCCCACCTAGTTCAGGTTTGTAAAAAGCAGATCATGTCTCCTAAACCTGACTGACTTCTTTGAAGCAGTCACCAAAGCCGTAGATGAGGGTAAGGTGGTTCACACAGCCTATCTAGATCTCACCAAGGCTTTTGACACCATCTCCCATTCTGGAAATATAGATAAACTCACTAAACTAGGTATAAATCCCTATGTCACAAGATGGGTTGCCAAGTGGCTCACTGACAGAACTCACACTTTGAAAGTAGTAGACTCCAAATCTGACTTCAGACCAGTGACAAGTGGAGTACCACAGGGTTCAGTCCTGTGTCCTCTCCTGTTTGGTATCTACTTTTCTAAAGTACAGGCTAACACAGAAGGTCCTTGGCTAACAAAGTTCGCAGATGACCTCAAACTAGGAGCCATAACTGAAACTCCTAATGATGTGGACATCCTACAAAAGGGCTTCACTGACACAGATGTCTGGTGTCAAAGCCATGGCCTCCGGCCTCAAGCTCAATGCCAAAAATTGCATTGTCATCCCCTTTGGTAAAAACTCTGTACCCGTGAGCTACCACATAGGTGGTAGTCTACTTAACACCAAATGTGATACGAGACCTTGGGACACAGGTGGACAGTAGTCTCTCCTTTGATAATCACATCACCACAGTAGTCAGGAAATCCTTCCTACGTGGCACACCTCATCCCAAAAGGTTTCTCATTCAGGAAAAAAGAGGTAATTGTTCCCCTCTACTCATTACTCATTAGACCCATTATAGAGTACAACACTCCTTTTGGTATGCACCTCACAAGACATCTACAACAACCAGAAAGGTTGCAGAAATACCTCTCAAAGAGGACTATCAGCCTCAAACAGATGCCCTGCACAGATGGTCTCAAAAAACTCCAGCTTTACTCCGTCTCGTATCGCCTACTCAAAGGCGATCTCTGCCTAACATACAAAGCTATGTCAAACCCAGAGCTGTTGGACATGCTCCATTTAAAGAAATCCCAGTCCCTCCAAGCTACATGCTCTAGGGACCTAAACCTTGTCACCAGAATAAACAGAACATGCTGGAGGGATAGATTCCTCTCCCAGAGACTTCCCATACTCTGGAACAAACTACCTATCTATATCAAACAAAGCTCCACATTAGCAGTCTTCAAGAAAACTCTTGATGATTGGATGGGAAATAGGAAATTCACCCTGGGGATCACCTCTGTGGCTCTGCTCAACAGGGGCCCAGGAAAATAATTTTCTTGGGTGGCAAAAGCCAGAGTACCTTTTTGGCTACACTTGTAGAGGCCCTAGGGCTGATAGCCTAGTACCTACCTATGAACCTATGTTTTTTCAAATATTTGAAAGTTTAGAGGCGAGAGGTGCAGATCATACATGGTAAAGCAGCGTGGTCTGTTGATCATCTCCTTCCATGTTGACATATAATGCACCCCCTTAGAATGACACCAGAATCTAAGCCAATTATTAAAGCCAGTCATCTTTTGTTCATATTTTGGCATCATTTTTGGAGAAGGTAAAATGCTGCTCAGTGCTAGGCACATACCAACCTGGCACACATATTACAAGAGCTCCATGATGCCTGTCTTCATATAGTCTAGGAGGTATGTCTCAGGTCATTTACACTCACATGGACTATGACTGAGTCATACTGGTACTTGTGGTCCAATGACCTGAGTGCATGCATAATGTGGTGGATCCTGGCCCCTGATAAGCAACTTACCATGACTTTCTCCTTACTCCAGTGACTAGAATGTTGGATTCTGTGGTTGCTTGCCTTATGGGCTTAGCAGTACAGACTCCATGAGATGTGGCTTTATGTGTTAATTTAGGTGTTCTTTAGAAAGAGTGCATTCAAGGGTTACTGAGGGTGTTTATGTGTACTTCATCTATGTGGTCTTTGGGATTTAGGAAAGTTATATTTAAGTGCCCAACATATGTGGGCCTATGTGTATGCTTTGATTTGTGTACTATAGGTGCAGCTTGTGTACTATCGACAACCTTATTGACATTAGGGGTGCTTTTATGTCAGAGCTTTGCCTCCAGTGACATTGTGTAAATACTTCTCTCACATACCATATCAGTTTGTCTGAGAATTAACTGGTTGTCAGTAAACATGATTTCTACATGCTTCAGGATACCCATATCCACCAAAATGGTAATGGAGATAGTGAGAAAGTCCACATCCATGACAATTTGACATTTTCTGAGTAGACAGTTGGAGTGGAAATATAAAGTAATGTCAGAAGTATCCAGTTTACAACTCTGGGGCAGTGTTTGTCAACAGAGACTAGTTGTCTTTTGTGCAACTAGGTATTGGTGAAATTTCGATTGTGCTTTTACAGGAAAAATGTTAACTCAAGGTGTCTGTGACTATACAGTTCACTGCCATATACTTCAGGGGAAAAGTAATAAGTAGAGCCTGATGATTTATGGATAAAGTATTTAGGGAAATATTCTGATGTTAGAAACAGATCAAGCAGTACTTACTGAAGAGATAGAGTTAGCTCGTCAAGAATAATGAAAAGAGAGGAGACACCTGAATGGCTACTGCCTGACTACTAATACTGGTCTCACCTCTGCTGGGATACAATGCTCCTTTGCTACTTTTATCGTTAGAAGAAAAACAATAGCACCAATCCCGTGATGAGAAGCAGGCCACAGCCTGTTTATTACTCCACAGTCTTGTCCAAAATGATGTAAGGGTCTGTAGGCTAGCTGTTGCATTTTCCTAGTAGATACCTTGAACAGCAACCAGACCAGTCAGAAAGATCAAGCACAGACACTCAGTTCCAATCACAAAGAGTCAGAAATCAATGCACTCTGCTCTTTTCTTACCAATAGCAAAATATAAGTACAAATTCCAAGCTGGAACCTATGATACAGTTATAAGGTTTTTCGGTGATCATCAGTCACTAGGAAATAATTTTCCTATGCTCCTTCTCTCAACAGGACCAAAATGACTACTGAGAGGCAGCATGTGGGCGCACCAATAATTGGTGGTCATGGATTAGATGTTACAGATTTTAAAAGCAGAATGGAAAGATGTGTTAATACCCTAAGAGCTGCAGTGTGCACTAAGCAGTTAGATATGAAAGAGGGAGTAACTTAAGCTTTAGTTATCTAAGTGGAGGGTCACTAATTTTAAAAGAGCAAGATAGATTGGAAGGGGTCAGCACTTTATATTCTGGTTCTATGGAATACAGTGGGATGGCCAATACATTTAAATAGTTAGAGAGGAATAATTTCATACAATGATAATTTTGTGCTTACTCACAACAGCCAATGGGAGAGGAGAGGGAAGGAGGTATGTAATCAAATTAATATAAGGGGCTGGTAACTAGAAGGACAGTTGAGTTTGAAAAAACAGCAGCACCAAAGTGGGAAGGAGGGAAAAAAATAATCTCTATGCGACTCACAAGAGAGATGACTGTGGTCTCTTTCCTAGTTTAAATATGCAATTGAAAACAGAATACAAGTAAAACACAGTGTAACGAAAAGGAATCACGATATAAAAATAGAAGCAGGCAATGAAGCAATACAAAATGCAAGAAAGCAAAAACAACTAACCTTGCCCTCACAGCAAGTTGTGGCAGAGTCTGGGCGAGCTTTTCTAGTAAAGCCTTGGAATGATTTATTTTACCCCTTAAATACAAGGTTTAGTTCCCAGCTCCACCCAAGCTTGCAAGTAATTAACCTTAATTAGTTTGACCTTATTTCTGTGTGACTCACAAGAGACAGCTGCGGTCTCTTTCCTAGTTTAAATATGAAATTAAAAAAGAATACAAGGAAAACACAGTGTAAAGAAAATGAGTTGCGATTTACAAAACAGAAGAAGTCAATAAAGCAATACTAAACACAAGAAAGCAAAAGCAAACTAATCTTTCCCTCACAGCAAGTTGTGGCAGAGTCTAGGAGAGCTATTCTAAATTAGAGAATAAGATACTATTACTAGTTTTTAAGTAGGTGCAAAGTTAGAAAAGATGAGCTCGAGAAGATTTTGACACTAGATGTCTGGTTACATTTTTGTGTAAGGGAGTCATTTGCTAAATCTAGGAATCTTTGGGTGTACCCATTCTTTATGGTATAGGTGCACCAGTTAATATGGGAAAGAGATTCGGTATATACTATACATTCCATTTAATATACAAAAGAGATTACGGAAACTGGCAGTCATAAGTGAATTTTTAAACAAAACTCTGTTCTTTACTTGATATTTAATGTTTACTTATTGTCATGCCATTTTAGAGTTAATTTAATTTTGCTTCCACTAAAAATGTATGCCATGCTTTTTATTTTCTGTAGGTAACAATCACCATTAGACACTGTCACAGCACATGCAAATATATGCCAAAGTATTTGTAAGTTCACATAACAGATGGCAGCAACAGTGTTTTCATTTTTATAATCCTATTTTTTCACCACAGTAAGTGCATGACTCATTTAATTTGATGTATATTTTCCACTAAGGCTGCCACCTTCCTTTTCTAAAATTAACATGCTTACAAAGAAATAGCTTGCAAGTGGTAATGATTTCCTCAAAATGAAGGTACATTATGAAAAAACATTAAATTCTGCCTAGACAATGCATAATACATTAGGATAAAGCACTAAATCATGGCAAGACTAATATGCAGACTCCTATCTGGAGTATATGAGATAAGACTCAATTTAATATCTATTTTTCTTAAAAGACATTTAGCAACAGTACTGTTAGGTAAATGCCTGCAGCAGTCCAGCTCTGTGATTTTGTATTATTGTAGTAAATGTACTACTCAAATGACTAGCTGACATATTTCTTTACTATGCTATGGGAGATATATGTATATTTTATTATGACCAACACAATATTATTTTTCTCTTTGTATATATTATGATATTTTAAATATTCTTATGCTACTGCATTTCTACATATGAAATGATTTTTTTTTGCCAAGGATCCTGCATGTGTCTTTCTGTTCTTATTTGTTAGTAGAATGCAAGAGTATAGCCAAAATGTTTCTGTTTTAGACTGCTACTCTTACCCATCTCTCTCAGCTTTTAGAAATTTTTCTGCAAATATTATTTTTTCCATATTCTTATTGTGTGTGAACCCCGTATAGGTATAAACCACTCCCATTAAGGCTTGATAATTTCAGATGACTGAAGTTACTTATAATAAATAATTTCCAGTCTTGTAACACAGATACAAGTTAGCATATGCATAGTTGCCATATCAGGACTACCACCTGGCAGTATGCATATTAGCTGTAGATGATGGTAACATCTGATGTGACAACCCGGCTCCACCTGTAAAATGGGGGTTATAAATGGATAGATAGATGGATGGATGAATGGATGGATCAGCATAGTTGTGACCCAGTGGTCTTGACTTTTAAAAATAAATTAGTCCGGAATAAGTTATAGATGCAGCATAGTTCAGGATAGTTATTCTGTAACTGTTCTCATTTATGTTGATTGTGCACATATATCTCCAAAATTGTCATGCAATTTGCAGTGCTGCAGTGTTATTGTTAAAACATGGTGCCACTGAATTGATAGTCCCACCTGTATGAGGCTTAAGGGTGAGTAGAAGCAAAATATAACACTATAGTTTAGAACTTTGTATTTTTAATGCATATACATGAGTGTGTGTGTCTGTGTGTGTGTGTGTTTGTGTTTGTGTGTGTGTGTGTGTGTGTGTGTGTGTGTGTGTGTGTGTGTGTGTGTGTGTGTGTAGAAATCGATTGCTTAATATGTTTATAGGTTCATAAATAAGTATTAAGCTAGCTGTCCTTGCATTATACAGTACACGATAAAACAATAAATGCTGTCAGAACACTGTAAGTCTGCATGAAGTACCTGAGTTTTACACGTAACCAAGGAATCTGCTCATCTACTTCCTATTTTTCTCATTTTGGGAGTCCTTTTTACATTTACCAATGATTTATGCCTCTACTATATCTCCTGGCAACTGATTCTACTTGTTTGCCAACCTCTCCTTTAAAAACTATGTTCTTTTATTTATTTATTTTTTTACCTGGATAGCACCAGTAGATCATTAGTTTGGCTAGGCACCAGGGAAGTATGCCCAGAGTACTGTGGGATTTCCCCTCCTGTTTTTGTAGTGCTATGTGATCATATGTCTCTACCCGAGCTACCAATAGGTCAGGCAGATGGTGATTTGGTTTAACATTACCCCTGAAAGACTGTACACTCAGGATGGCAATGCTACCTTATGCTGCATTGCAGTGTCAGTAATGAACAAGGACTTCAAATAACTGTAGTGAGAATAGAAACCGCAGCCTTTTGATCAATCAGCATCACAGATGAATTCACTAACTGTTGAGCCACTATTTTCTTAAGATGACCATGAATGTTGTCCCCTTAATCTAATAGTCATGTTTGTGTCTGTCCTGTGTAACCTATTTCCATTAGGCATCTCCTTCACTGCCTTATGTACCCTCACTGGGTATTCTTCATTGCTCTACTTCTCTAACAAAAAGAGGTCAGACCCCCTGATCTAATTTCCATACTATTTGAATTTCCTTTCTATGTGCCCTTCCGGCAGGGTGAACCATTCCTCCTTTTATTTAAGTTGTGCTTATAAAAGTACCTGATAGAGGTCATCATTGTCTTTCTCTTTCTGGATGATAATCCCTTTGGTGCATAACCTAACATTGTGTGTCATTACATTCCCATCTCTCATTGAGCCTGAGAGGTAATTTTTTTTCTATGATAATAAAACCCAAGCCCTTCTTCTCTTCTAGATTTTTAAGGTGCCTCCTCCAAAATACACAATGCACTGCTAGGTTATCATTTCCCAGGTTTGGAAAGTCATAAGCAGAGCTGCTGCCTCTCAAAACATAGCCTATAGCCTCCTCATTTCCTTGCCATGCTTGCCCTTGCATCTGACCCTGTCTGATCCTAACTTTGCTGTTATCTGAAAACACAATGATGCTGTCTTCAATGCCCATAGTAAGGTTAATGATCAACATATTCAACTGGACTGAATTTAAGATTCATTCTTTTGTGAAACCATTTGTCCCCATTCTGACCTGTGACATTCCTCCTCATCACATTTATGTAATTTACCCCCTAATTAGGTTAAAATAGTAGATTGGACTAATGGCTCTTATTTTATTTATTTATTTGTTTGTTTGTTTATTTATATAGCTATGCACCTATTTATTACCATTTCTTGACCATGGTGGCATTATTGAGTTGATGCCCATTTTTAAAGGAGCCCCAAGGAGAAAAGCTCCAGTTAAGGGTACATTGATATCAGTATGTAATAGTAACCCTCAATTTGATAAGGTCAAGCCAAGAATTTCTTTTTGGATACCCATTCAATCATCCAGAGTAGTCCTGAAGGATGTGAGGCTGTCAAGGAGAAAAGCTCCAGTTAAGGGTACATTGATATCAGTATGTAATAGTAACCCTCAATTTGATAAGGACAGATAAGGTCAAGCCAAGAATTTCTTTTTGGATACCCATTCAATCATCCAGAGTAGTCCTGAAGGATGTGAGGCTGTCAAAATATGTAGTTTAACATATAAGGATAGTTTATTCTAGAGATGGGGTTAATGTTGGGTAATAAATCTGTCCCTCTAGTGTTTTTATTTATAGGTTTGTTGACATTTTAATCCTTACTTTTAGAGTTAATGTAACTGTTTGTCTTGCAGAGATGTAAGAGATCAAAGAGAGTTGTATCCTTCATGGAATGGAAACCAAGATATGGCCAAGTAACAGTCTGTAGAGAAAACCACTTTATAAAGCAAAGCTTTCGGGTAGAACCCTTCTTCAATACTAATACAAGGGTTCTACCCGAAAGCTTTGCTTTATAAAGTGGTTTTCTCTACCAAGTGTTTTTGTTATATCAGTATTTTGCAGCTAGTGTTTTCTACCAAGTAACAGTCTGTAACAGACCACATATAGAGACAGAGCTTTGTGCCTAGCTGGGTAGCTAGGGGTCTTTAGACCTGTGATCTTTATTATTAAAGAAGCAGTGGAGCTTTTCTAGTTGTGCAATGTGTGTGGACAGGTACATACCAAGGGTGACACTGTACTCTACAATTTCTTTAATTTCAGTACAGCGGAATGATAACTGATTTTGACTTGAATGAGATTCCTTCAGATATCAGTTGTGCTAAATAGAAAGACTTCCTGAGTAACAATGCTGCATGGTGGTCAAAAGCTAAGAAGTAGTCAGCTCAGGTGCTAAGATTCCTAATTAGCATATCATAGATTCCTATCTCAGGGGTGCTAGCTAGACTGTAATTTGGAGACAAGATATATTTTGTCAAATACAATACTTCCCTTTGATGCATTTAATTAGTCATTTTTAGTGCAACATTGGTTGGTGAGGATTAGATCTTGCTGTAGTGACACCATATAAGGAGGTAATCCAACAACAACACCTAACTTGCAGTCATCAGCAAACTTCTGTAGCCACTGGTCTGTATTCACAGCTTGGAAGTCAGAGAAGTATATACCAAATATTAACAGTCCCATAACTGATCCCTGAGGTACACTGCTAGTTTTTTATCTTCATTTTCTCAGGTGGGACCTGCTACTTTAACTATGTGGATTCTGTCTTTTGGGCAGTTTGTGATCCACCTCACCATATACAAATCAACTTTTAAGTCTCTTAAAGTATTTGCAATGCCAGGATGGGGGGAGGAAAACTGTTGACTGCCTTAGCAAGATCAAGATAGGCTCTTAGACTGTGTGGACTGAGTAATCAAGCCCTCAGTGACCTCCTCAAGGAAGTTAACTAAGTTAAGTAGACATAATCTCCCTCTGACAAGGTTTGCTGAGGGTTTAGATGAATGAAGTTTTGAAATTGCAGTTTATGACATCTCATATGATATGTTCCATGGCCTTGTAGAGTGGACTATAATTGCCAGGTTTTAGGGTGGAACTCCATTATAAAGAGACATTGAGACAGGAGTTCTCCATACCTTCAGTGACATACCTTGTGCCTAAGATTAGGTTAAGCAACTTTAGGGGGACTTCCAATAGGGTATGCTGACGGAATTTACTTGGCATCCAGAAAAGTTGCCTGTTCCCATTAAAGTGGAATTTTTGTCTTTTGGGAGTACAGATAAGACATATTATCTTATGATCTTAAACAGTGTGAGGGATTCAGGGATTAGCAGAATATCAATAACTATTTCCGGGGCAAAGTCCACAGTTAAACTTATCTGCAAGAATATATGATATATCCTTTGGCTTTGAGAAGGCAGTAGCATTTTGAATTAATTCAGAATATTACTGTGCATTGTTTCTTAATTACATGAAGTAATTAAAAAGGATAAATAGTTGTCTTTGACTTCAGATGCTTTTTCCATTATTGATTAGCTTTCCTTCTGTTGAAGAAAGCTTTTAGTGGTTGCTGATTTGTTATACTACTTTAGATATTTTTAATTTTTATTTTAGAACTTAGTTATACAAGTGGACTACCAACATTGTTCTTCACTGCATAAGTAGCAGCCAAAGCTGAATGGAGGGCTGGCAATAGTGCAAGTAAATTTACTGAGCTCATCATAGATTTTAAGTAGGTTTATTCTTTTGAAGTCCTTAAATTCAGATATGTTCATGGAGAAGGGGGCAGAATTTAAAGAAGGTCACTAATTTCTGGTCAGCTTTAACCAGGAATGGGTATAATATAGGTATGGTACATGAGATGTCTTTATTGGTCAGGACAAGTTCTAAAAATTATTTATACCTAGTGGGCCAGTCAACTAATCAATCTAGTGAATTAGCATATACTAAGCCCAAGAATAATTGGTGTACCCAGCTCATAAGATACAGTTTATCGACGGATAGTTAAAGTCTCCTATCAAAAAGGTATGTTTCATTATGTGTATTTCAGAAAGCATGTTCAGGAACCTTTTGAAGACAGCTGAGCACATAGAGGGTCCCCTATAACAAGGAATAAATGGATAATTTACTTTGGTTAGGGTAAGATGAAGTTTGTAAGTTTTCAGGAATCTGTCTAAAAGTGATATGGTCTAAGACAAATATTGAAACTCTCCCATAGTACCTTCAGTGCTGAATGCATAATGAGCACTAAACCCAGGTATGGAAGGAGTGGCATCCTGGCAATGAAAACAAGTCTCAGTTATGACACAGACATAGACATATTGAAGACGCAGAAGGGCTTCAAGAATAAACAATTTGTTTTTCAGACGTTTGGCCCTGAGAACAGCATAACTGACATAGTTTAAACAGGAAATTGCTCTAATATATATATATATATATATATATATATATATATATATATATATATATATAAATCCCATTGGTTAATAAATAAATAAAGCCATAATGTATCAATTACTACTACCTAATTAAATACTTAAATACTTTAAAAATGCAAATACAAAAATTCATGAGACACGTCTTGAAAATAATAAAGCAATACATAAACATCCTTAATACTGATATGCATAATCTGAGCATATATAAAATACGTATATGTTAATAATAAACTATATGATAAAAAATGCAAAATTGAAACTCATAACTTAGCAGACCTCAATTTTAGTACTGGTGCAGTGGAAATGGAATCATTTAAGCCTGGCTCCTTAGTGACTTCCAATAATAGTTGCCTGTACTTTAACCTATTTTGGTGGTGCAGCGGTTAGCATTGCCACCTCACTCTCTGGTTCAATCCTTGGCTGAGGTGCCTTCTGTGCAGAGTCTGCATGTTCTCCCTGTGGTTGCGTGGGTTTCCTTCGGGTGCTCCGGTTTCCTCTCACATCCCTAAAGACATGCTGTAGGTGAATTGGACACTCTAAATTGGCCTTAGGTGTGAGTGCGTTTGTGTGTGTGTGCCTTCTGTGAAAGGTTGGGCGCCGGGCTGGCAACTCGACACTGTAAAACTCCACTGCTAATCATGAGTGGACAGGTGATCCACTGTGGCGACCCCTAACCTGGAAAAGCCAAAAAAAGAAGAAGACTTTAACCTATTTTCCCATTGACCTCATGTAGGGTCTTTGGGATTCTGTTCTAGGATGAAAAAGTTAAAACATCCATTATAACAGGTCCGATGACATCTTGCTAATGCATTTTTTTCTATATTTTAAGAAATAGCATAAGCATGTTCATATATGCATTTCCTTAGAGCCCTTTCAATTTTGCCAATATAAAAGGATCCACAGATTTCACATACAGCAATATATATATACCACCCCATTGCTTATACAGTTGTAGTAAGGATGTGCTCGTAGCTGCGTTTTCCTAGAGATTAAGGAAATCTCATCACAATTTACAATGTAGGGACATTGTTTACAGGCACACATTTGTATGTGCCTATTCTCAAGGAGCTGCACCTCTAGCTCCTACCTACTTTACTTTCATACATATTTTTAGATTTCTACCTTTCTTATATATAAAATTGGGAGGATCTAAAAACACCTTCAGTGTTACAGGCAGTCCATTAAATGTGTTCCAGTATTTAACTATGACCTTCCTTATAGTTCTGAAACATACCTCTCAACCTCTTAGAGCAAGAAATCTGGATAAAGCCACAACTAAAACTGGGACAAAGGCCCAAAAATAGGGTCACATTTTAAATATTGCTCTTCCAAACTTAGAAAGTCGATAGAATAACAGGTTTTCCATTAGCATTCATTTTCTGAAGGGAATGAAGTCTGAAACTCAAACATCTGTCATTATGTTCTAACTTCAGTCTTTAATGATTTGCCACTAACTTGACAGAAAACCACAATTTTATAAAAAGCATACCAAACATATGAGGCAAAAATCTGGACATTCTCAAAAATCTGTACAAATGAATATGTTCTGAAATCTTGCTTATATTCCAGACAAAATACTTTAGAGTACAGAATATTCTTAATGTGATCAGAAGACTGGCGGTCAACACCACCTGTTGTTGATTACTCAAATTAAAATCATTTATAATGGGGGAGATATTTTTCCACTAGCCCAATGTAACTTTGGCCATAATTTCCTGAACCAAAGAGTATGGATAACCCCTCTGAAGAAACAAGTTCTTTATGAACTCACATTCATCCATAAAATCATTATACTGAGAGATCATATGCGCTGCCCTTATGAATAGCCCTTTAATAATATTCTTTTTTGATGAAAAGGATGCTTACTAGAAAAGTATAAATAAGAACTAGGGTAAATAGGTTTACGGTACACTCTACAAGTAAATTTACTAAATTCTTGATTTTTAAAAATAGAAATATTTAGATATTGTAGCTTTCTATCATGTGTTTCATATATGAATTTGAAAATGTGGTGGTTCCTTCTATATATTTAATAAATTTCAACAGATCATCATGGATACCAGTCCACAAAATGCAGATATCATACAAAAATCTAGTATAAATATAACAAAAAATTTTAAAAAAGGAGAGTTGACAATAAAATTCAGTTAACAGACATATAGTACCAGGTAGGCAAAAAATGGCGGGGGGCACAAGCTGCCCCCATAGCCTCACAACTACTTTGTCTAAAGATATGTCCTTCATAAAATACAAAATTATTTTTAACACGACTCCATAAATTCACATAAAATTCAGATGTCCCTCTGTGCCAGAAGATCACAATTCATGAGAGCTTGCTTATACCACAGTAACCCCTGAGCATGATGTCTGGTGGATATTTCACGGATTTCTAATTTGGACTGAAGTTGCGTTGTGATATGGATTATGATATCTGCTTATCTCCACTGGATCATTTTTGGACTTTCTGAGGGCAGGCTCCATTTGTTCTTTATTGTATGTTTTAGCACTGAAAGCTTTGTGCATCACACACATTGGATTGTGTGAACTGGGACACACTCTTTTGGATCATGTGATGAGGGCATGATAAAGCTCCCTGAACATGCATCAGAACTTGATGTGAAATTAGCTTTGAGCAGCATCCTTCCATGACCAAGAGTGATGCCACAATACAATTAAAAGATAACATTGACTTTAATCATTTAGCATACCTCTCAGCCTCTTAGCACAAAAAATCTGGACAAAGCCAAAATAATGGGGGGGGGGGGCAAAGGCCCAAAAGTAGAGACAGCATTTAAATATAGGTTCATAGGTTCATAGGTTCATACTAGGCTATCTGCCCGAGGGCATTTACAAGCCTAGCCCATAGTTTTGTGGCTTACGCCACCCCTTTAGTATACCCTTTATTTTGCTGTGCCTCTGTCGAGCAGTGACACTGAGGTAATCTCTGGGGTATATCTGCGATCTCCCATCCATTGGTCAAGATTTCTCTTGAACAAGGCCAGCGAGGTGCTCTGCCTAACATATACCGGGATTTTGTTCTACAGCATAGGGAGTCTTTGGGTGATGAATCTATCCCTCCAGCACGTCCTATTAATAGCCGTGTCGAGGTTTAAGTCTCCCGCCCTTGTGGCTCTGACAGATCTAGATTTTTTGAGGTGAAGCATATTCATCAAATCTGGGTTTGACATGGCCTTGTATGTCAGGCAAAGGTCACCTCTGAGCAAGCGGTGGCGACTGAATAGAGCTGGGGTTCTTTCGGTCGGGCAGCATAGGACAGATTTTTGAGACCCTTTATCCTTTTGGTGAGGAACTTTTGTGGCCTCTCCAGCTGCTGCAAGTGTCGGGTCAGATATATTCCGAATGGGGCATTGTACTCAATCATTGGTCTGATGAGTGATGAGTATAGGGAGACTATGACCTCCCTTGATCTAGATGTGAATCCCTTCATGATAAGGTGGGCGATGTAGAAGGTCTTCCTAACTACTTTAGCTACATGGGTGTCGAATGACAGGCTACTGTCAACCTGGGTCCCCAGGTCCCTGATAACTTCTTCTGTGCTCAGAGGATTATATGGTAGCTAGGGGTAACCTTGTTTTTCCCGAAGGGTATGACTATGCATTTTTTGGCATTTAACTTTAGGCCATGGCTCTGGCACCAGTTATCCGTTTCTGTGAGACCCTTCTGAAGGATATCTGTGTCAGATATGTTTTCGACTACGGCGCCCAGTTTGCAGACATCTGCAAACTTTGTCAGCCATAATCCTCCTGTGTTTGCTTGTACTTCAGAAAAGTAGATGCCAAACAAGAGTGGGCCCAGGACTGAGCCCTGTGGGACCCCACTTGTGACAGGCTTTGAGTCTGACATGGCGCCAGCAACTCTGACCCTGTGGGTTCTGTCACTCAGCCAGTTTGCAACCCATCTTGTGATGTATGGGTTAACATTTAAGCTGATGAGTTTTTCAATGATACCCGAGTAGGGTATTGTATCGAAGGCCTTCGCCAGATCGAGGTAGGCTGTATGGACTGCCTTTCCCTCATCAATGGCTTTGGTGACTGTTTCGAAAAAGTCAACCAAGTTTAAAAGGCATGATCTGCCTTTGACAAAGCCAAACTGGGTTGGATCCAAAGTCTGCAAATTCCTATGTCTTTATTTATGAGGTCCATTATGATCCTCTCCATGGCTTTGCAGATAAGGCTTGTCAAGCTAATGGGCTGGTAATTTCCAGGGTCGGTGGAGGCACCGCCTTTGTGAAGTGGGACCACAGTCGCAGTGCGCCACTCCCTGGGTGCGTATCCAGAGGTGAGACTATGATTAAACAGCTGTCCTAGCTGTGGGTTTAATTCCTCGTTGAGTTCGTGGAGCACACAGCCTGGGACACCATCAGGTCCCATGGATGCTGTGTTTTTTGCTTTGGAGAGAGCAGTTCTCACTTGGGCGTTAGAGATGTTTGGGGGGCTGCAACCATTTGGTATAGATATCTCTCCTTTTGGGGGGGGGGAGTTTGCACTGAACCTGTCAGCCAGTATGTTGGCAATGTCTGTAGGATCAATAATCTTTACATCATTTTGAACTAGTTCTGAGCATATCTGGGAGTTTCCT
>NC_056733.1:1845060824-1845283324 GCF_019279795.1 Protopterus annectens
AGTTTCCAGGATCTTTTGAGGCACCACCTTTGTGGAGAGGGACCACTGTTGCTGTACGCCACTCTTTGGGTAGATATCCTGTAGTAAGACTGAGATTGAACAGCAGTTTTATGTTTGGGTTTAGCTCTTCTTGGAGTTCATGTAGGACGCAGCCCGGGACACCGTCTGGTCCCATTGATGCTGTGTTTTTTTGCTTTGGAGAGGGCAGCTCTTAACCTGAGCATCTGAGATGTCAGGGGGGCAGCACTCTGCTGGGATTGATATTTGCCCTTTTGGTGAGGGGGGGGGGACGTTTGCACTGAACCTGTCAGCTAGGATGTTGGCAATGTCTGTGGGTTCGTTGTATTTTTTGTCATTTTGGACTAATTCTGAGCATATCTGGGAATTCCTACCCAGGTTCCTAACATAACTAAAGAAAGCCTTGTGATTATCCTTAGTGTCCTGTGCAATTTTTCTCTCGAAGCTGGCCTTAGACGATTTTATGAGTGCCCATAGTTTTTTGCTAATACTGATCAGAGATGCCTTCCCTTTTTGGGATTTTACTCTATCATGTAGTAGCTTCCACCTTCTATTGTATAGTTTGTTTATGGCTGGGGTCCACCAGACAGGACGCCTGCCTTTGGAGGATTGCGTCTTGGTTTTATTTGGGATTGCATGATCCATGCATTCCTGAAGATGTTCATAGAATGCGTTTATAAAGGATTCTGCAGTCTGGGCCATATTTTCCACAGACCTGGGGGCTTTGAAGGATTCCACCTCAGTTTTGAGGAGTGCGAAATTTGCTTTAGAAAAGTTTTTCACTGTGGTTTTCTGGGCAGGGGGTGGGGTCGGGATGTGAATTTCTAGTGAGATTAGTTTATGGTCTGATCTTACCAGTGAGGGATACACTTCTGGTCTGGAGCATAGAGCCCCCATGTTGATGATGATCAGGTCCAGTATGTTTTCCCCTCTTGTGGGAGTGGTAACAAGTTGTTCCATAGAATTTGAGTTTATAAATTCTAGGAACCTTTGGTCTAGGGTGTTGGAGCTAGAGTAATGCTCCCAGTCCATGTTTGGGTAGTTGAAGTCGCCCAATATAATGGTGTTTGGAGAGACCTTCATATTTTCCAGTGTTATATATATATATCCAGTGTATATATATATATATATATATATATATATATATATATATATATATATATATATATATAGATGGGTCCACTGCATAATCTCGAAATTTTGAAATACGGAATTTCAAAATCTCGAGACTATATAGCCAAAAGCCCTAAATACCGAAAGACTAGAAGCACGAAATTCAAAATTCTGATGTACGGAGATACTGAAATAGCGCTTCTGGTGTTGTGGATTGTGGATGGATAGGTGGAATTCAGGTAAGTATCTATTTGTAAGTGTGTTGGTTAGTGGCTTTAGTGTGTGCTAGTGTTTTTGTGACTGTGATGTGTGTGTGTGTGTGAGGGACTGCAAAGTGTGTGGGTGGGAGTTTCCCTAGGTGTCTGTTTGTGCGATCTCAGAATTAGTATATTTAAGTAGGGGGGGTGTGGGGCACGCATCCCCCCACATGGGGGGTGCAGGCGTGCTTGCCCCCCTGCTTATATGTAGTGTAGGATGATATGTTTGATTGTGGGGGGAAGTTGTGTGTATGTGTATGTGTGTGATGTATGTGTGTTTTAGGTTCAGGATTTTGAATTTCGTGCTTCTGGTCTTTCGGCATTTAGGGCATGCGGCTATATAGTCTTGAGATTTTGAAATTCATTATTTCAAACTTTCGAGATTATGTAGTGAACCCATATATATATATATATATATATATATATATATATATATATAAAACATCAGCCAGGGAGGAGATAATAGACTTCCCTAACTGCTTTGCTAGCTATGACCTACAACTCTCTTCATGTCACCTGTATAATAGCCAGAACCTTCTCTTCTCTGTTCTTCTTTTCTCTTCTCTTCTCTCACTTTGCAATTTTTAGAGTACATAAAGTTAGTACTACTAAATACTAGAAACCTTAACAGAAAGTTGCCCTCATGAAAGGTGTTCTTAATCCTTGAAAATACAGATTTCTTTACAGTCACTGAAACATGGTTTCAGAATATTGGTAGCACCCTTGAAATGCAGGGTTCCACAGTAAATAAAACTCCTTGCTATATCATTGCAAACTAACAAACACCCTCTGTGTCACCTATAATGCATATCAAAACAAACTGGCATCAACCCATATTGAACCCAACATACTTGGCTGAGTGCAATCGTGCATCCATTAACTGGGAAACCTACACCACCAGCAATAACATGTATGCACAAATATTCCTGGACTGTGGTAATGCCTGCTGTGATAAACTGAGGGGCTGCCAGCCTAACTAGATAGAGTTTTGTAAATAATTCTATGTCCTTGTAAATATTAATATGATCCACAGGCTTGTGTAACAAATGTAAGAAAACTGTGTATGTTATGAGCTTCACAAATGTAACCACAGTGCATCCTGCTAGAAGAAAGCATTTTATGACTGTTTGATCTCAAGTTCAGAGACAGGATGTCTGGGCTGGAAATTCTTTCTATTGTTTTAAGACAAGAGATAATTTTATTTTATTATTTTATTTTATTTTACATTTGTTGACCGGGATAGTCCGACTGGATATATGTCCATTTTCAGCGAAGGCCCGGGGAGAAAAGCTCCAAGACATTGCAAAAAGTTACAAAGTGATCAATTACTAGCAATATACATGTTATTGATAGTTATAAATAGCTACAAAACCTTTTGTGAAACATATCCAATACAAAAAAACTGTTTAGGTGTTCTTATATATATATATATATATATATATATATATATATATATATATATATATATATATTGGTTCCATAGGAAGTGTGTTTCTTCAGTAAATTAATAGAGAGGAAAAAAACAAAGCAACATTGAGTAGGTATAATAGCCAACAGAGGTGGTCATGGAAGAGGTGAATACTGTCAGTCTGGATTAGTGCAAGGGCATAGCCATTGTGAATTTAGGAGGATTCTTAGTTACTTTTTAAACAGTGGAGTGGATGAAAGGGATGTTAATTCAATTGGAAGCTTGTTCCAAGTGTTACCAACAGAGTTAGTGAACAGGCAATCCCCAGATGTGTTGTTGGGTTTTAAGATAGATACTAGTACCCTATTGGTAGATCATAGGGTTGTTAGGTTTTTGTATGGGCTAATAAGGTTACAGAGTATGGGAGTATTTGTGGGATGATGCAGAATTTTATGAATAATTGTAAGTTGCTGTATAAGAAGCTGACTTTGCAATTCCAGCCATCCTAATAGTTTGAGATTCTGGCAGTGATGGGTTCTAAATGGGGATCCAGTAGCAAATCTGGCAATGTTATTATAGGATATTGCCAATTTATTAATGTTGCTTTTGAAGAGGTTTGTATCAATTGGGGAGGCATAGAGAAGGGTGGAGAGTAGGTGAGTTTGGGCGATAGTAGACCTAGTTGAAGCTGTAAGAAAGGGTTTAAGTCTATAAAGGGAACCAAGTTTTCTATTAACTGATTTAATAGTTAGGTTAATATGTGTGTCAAAGTTAAGATTGTTATCAATTGTTACACCTAGAAGTTTCATGGTCATGTCAGGAGCTATTTTAGTACCGTTGTTGGATGTACTGTAAAGTTAATAGTGGGGGACATTAGGGTGGGACTGAACAATAATAGTTTTCTTTTCTGGGGTTAAGGAGACAGAGTAGATAGAACCATTTTTCGACTAAATTAAATACTGTTTGGGTCTTGGCTTGAAGCTCTGCAGGCAAGGAGGCACAACATATTAATGTTGAGTCGTAGGCATATTGTATGCAGGTGGCCTGTGGAATGAATGTTTTCAGATCATTAATGAAAATGGCAAATAGGAGAGGTCTCAGAATGGAGCCTTGTGGGACATCAAGAGAGATAGGGAGCTGAGTGGATAGTTTATTGTCCCAGAGGTCTGCTTGCTGTCTATTTCCTAAGTAGGACTTAAACCACTTGACTGTTTGGGTATCAAATGAGAAAGATTTAAGTGTATCCGACAATAGTTGATGATTCAGTTGTATTGTCTTGTGTTTTTATTATTTATTATTAAATATTTTAAACCTTTCAGCTATGGCTGTTTTGTGTAGAGATAATATAAATTAAATATTTTAAACCTTTCAACTGGGGCTGCTTTGTGTAGAGATAATTTAATTAAATATTTTAATCTTTTCAACTGTGGCTGTTTTGTGTAGAGATAATTACATGGTTTTACATGTAAAGTGTCTTTTATTGCTGTGGCTTCCTGGCAGGTGCAGATTACAAAAACAAATGTCCTGTGAGCCTAAGAAACTTAAGTAGAAGTGTCAAGAATGATGCAATCTGAAATGACTCATCAGTAATGTGTATTATCAATTTAAGATTTTCACAGAGAGAAAGATTGAACATTTTGCATTTTGTTCTGAATCTGACAACTCACAAGCACTTTGTTTTTGCTCTGTAAGTAAAACTTAGAACAGTGACTTCTCTTAGAGATAGATAGAAATAGCAAGAATAGTCTAGCTGTTTTCTATATGTATGTTAGACTATTCAATAATGTTGTTTTAAACCCTATAGCTGTGCCAGTGGGGAGTCTTATTGGGGATCTGGAAAGAAAGGGAAAAATCAGCCCCAGACTGACTGTGATCTCTGTGTGCTCTTATGGGAAATTGTGATTTACTGTGTGTGTACTTGTTATCCTCCCAATGTGGACGCCCATCACTGGTGTTAGTGGTGAGGATTGAGGATCCTTGATTACTGGGCCAGTGCACGGGTATCACATCTGCTCATTGGACTAACTAGTTCTAGTGCCAAGCAAGGGTACTAGCATATTGATTCAGCTTCTTACCATCATGTCTCCTCATATTCTGAACACATTCAGTTATGACTTCATTGATCAGATCTTGCAATCATTCAGTAGTAGACACTATAATGTAAAACATTACTATTAAGATCTGCCACAAAACTCTTCTGTCTTTAAACTACTCTAAGCAAACCTACTTCAGCTGGATGATGACCAGATGAAATTTCAGCACCTCCTGATCTTTATGACCCCATCATGCGTGTAGCTACACTTACAGATAACTTTCTATATACACTTCAAAGCATGCATTAAGGTATCAAACCCAATGAGATACAAATAAAATTCCTAGTTAAGTAGAAAACACACTTTGTGAACCACAGCATAAACAAACAATAAAATAAGAGGAATAATTTCTTAGCCCAGAACTTGGTGTACTTGTTTAAACAGGTCACTGAAGTATTAGATGCAGACAACTCAGTTCCCACTGCCTAGCTGGACCTGGCAGAGGCTCTTTGTGCAATTTCACATTCTGGCATTATCAATAAGCTAATCAAACTGAATGTAAATCCCTGTGTTACCCACTTTGAAGCAAACAGGTTTACTAACAAATCCCACTCTGTTAGTGTTAGAATACTTTCATTAAAAAGACAAGTTGCCAGATGTCCCCCAAGGATTGGTCCTTGTATTATTGCTATATACTATTTATTTTTCTGCTGTTGTGGCTGATACCAAAGTCCTGTGACTGACTAAGCTGTGGATGATGGCAAACTCAGGGAGTCACTGACTCTTCATCTGAATTCCAGATTTTCCAATAAGGTGTAACACACACACACACACACACACACACACACACACACACACACACACACACACACACACACACACTACCATATTGTGCCTTTACCTCTGCCTTAAACCAAATAACAAAAAAATGTAGCATTGCGTCCTTCAACAAACAAGGGCACCCATTAATCTACCACATAGGTTACAGGTCTATATTATAATCTCGAAGATTTAAAACGTCAAATCCCTAAAGATCGAACTTGCCTAAGTCATTCATCAGGGACCTGGATCTTATCACTGATAATGAAATACTTTTGATTATCATGCATACCCTGTCATCAAGGCAGACTAATCAGCAGGGGTACAGCTTTAAGATCCAAAGAAGTTAACATTCCCTTCTACTCCTATGTTTTATGTCCATAATAGAATATAATGCCCCTATGGACATCTACCTGTCTAAACATATGACTCAGCTTGAGACACTGCAACAGTTTCTCACCAAGAAAACCAAGGACATGTCTTCCTTGAACTACACTGGACACCTCAAGGCACTCTATATCTTTTCTGTTTCCTACAGATTTTTGAGAGGATACCTCTCCCTGCACTACAGAGCATGAAAGGATCAAGTCCTGTGTGACCACCTGCTCATCCACTAAACAAATGACACCCTAAATACCTGCTCAAGAGACATAATTTCCACCAAAATATAAACAGCATCTTCTAGTGAAATAGATATCCAAAATAATCCTTTTTTAAGGAAGAGTCTCTTGTGTGCCAAATAAAGTAGATCTTTACCCTCTTAAAACATAACCTGGATGAACAGATGGGTAATAGGTTCATAGGTTCATAGGTTACTAGGCTAATGGCCCTAGGGCCTTTACAAACCTAGCCTTGGAAAAAAAAAACAGTGCACCATAACTGGCCATAGGTAGTTGGTCATTGTTACCTGAGCAATTCTATGATCAGCACCGACTTCCTCTGTCCATAAGAGACATAGGTTCCACACCTGGGGTGAATTTACAGTCACCCATTCAATTGTCAAGGTTGCCCTTAAATGGGATCATTGAGGAGCTCTGTTTCACATGAAGTGGAAGCTTGTTCAAGAGGAGTGTCAGTCTCTGGGAGATATATCTGTCTGTCCAACATGTTTTGTTACTGTCAGAGGCTAGGTTGAGATCTTTGGAGTGAGTGACTCTTGTCCCATTTGATTTACAGATGTGCAGAATTTCCATTAGGACAGAGTCAGAGACTGCTCTGTAGGCCAGGCACAGGTTGCCTCTCATCAACATGTACAGAGCAAACAGAGTACAGTGACGGGGTTTCAGCCTTTTCATGTAACTCACGTTTTGGAGGCCCTGGATTCTCTTGGTTAGAAACATCTGTGGTCTCTCCAGTTACTGCAGGTGTCTGGTGAGATACATAGAGAAGGGAGCATTGTACTCAATTAGTGGTCTGAGTATTGCAGAGTGATAATCTCCTTAGTCTTGGATGTGCTATCCTTATTTGTGAGATGTGCAATGTAGAAGGCCACTATGGACACATGGTGATTGATGTTTAGATTGCTATCAACCTGTGTTCCCAAGATATGCACTACTGGGTTTGAGATTAGAGGGGTGCTATCTATATCATAATTAGCAGGGGCTGCTTCTTTGCCAAATGGGATAGAGAGGCATTTTGCATTTAATTTTAGTCCATTCCTTTGGTTCCAATCATTTGTCTAAGTCTGCCCTTCTGTAATATGTTTATATCACTGGGAGAACTCAGTGATTGCACCCAGTTTGCAGTCATCTGCAAACTTGGTAAGTCACAGGCCATATCCTTTTGCTTGGACCTCAGAGAAATAGATTCCAAACAGTAGAGGGCCTAGCATAGATTATTGGGGTACCCCACTGGTAGCTGGTCTACTGGTGGAGGTAGACTCTCCAACTTTGACAGTATGCGTTTTGTCATTCAGCCAGTTGGCTAATCATCTAGTGATGTATGGGTTAATCCCTATCTGGGAGAGTTTATCAATGATCCCTGAGTGGGGGATTGTGTCAAAAGACTTGGCTAAATCAAGATAGGTGGTATGTACTGCTTTGCCCTCATCCAGGGCTTTGGTGACATTTTCAAAGAAATCCACCAGGATTAATAAGCAAGATCTACCCTTTACGAAACCAAACTCGGTTGGGTCAAGAGTTTCAAGGTCACCTGTGTCCTTGTTGATAAGGTCTATGGTGATTCTTTACATGACCTTACGGATAAGGCTGGTTAGGCTTATGGGTCAATAGTTTCCTGCGTTGGTTGATGGACCCCCTTTGTGCAAGGGGATTACTGTTGCTGTTCTCCACTCTACTGGAACAAAGCTAGTGCACATGCGATGGTTAAAGAGAGTGCCAAGTGGTTCTTCTAAGTCTTGTTTTGGATTGTTTAGTAAGCAACCTGTGATGCTATCCAGTCCCATAGAGGCTGTGTTTTTGGCCTTGGAGAGCACTTGTATGACTTGTTCTTTGGAGATACTTAGTAGATAACTGGTGTCAGAAATGATTTTGGGTATGGCTGATGGGGACAAGGGGGTGATGTTATTGCCAAGTCTGTCAGCTAGCAGGTTGGCAATTTCTTCAGGTTTAGTGTGAGTGGTACCATCCACTATAAGTTTGGCACACAGCTGGACATTCCTTTTTAGGTTTTGGATGTAGCTAAAGAATACCTTATGGTTGTCTTTAGGGATCCTAATTTAGTTTCATGACTAGACTTAGATGACTTTACAAGATATCTGAATTGCTTGTTCAAGCTATGGAGGATATTCCTCCTTTTTTAGCTAAGTTCCCTCTTGCTCTTAGATTTCTTTCTTTTGTTATGCAACTTATTTATATTTACAATCCACCAGGGTGGCTTGTTTTTATATTTTTTGGGAGGACCTGGTTTTAGTCATGTTAGGTACAGCTGAGTCAATATATTTGTTTAAGTGGCTATATAGGGCATTTGTTGACTCTTCTGCATAGGAGTTAGTGTTGACTGTGTTATCAGAGGCTTTGAAACTTTTATACCATCACTTAGTAGATTATAGTTTGCTTTGTAAAAAAATATAAGTTTTTTTGCTCCTGTGGGGGTCTCAGTTCTGACCTTTACTTCAAATGAGACTGATTTATGGTCTGACCTTACCAGGGAGGGCAACACACAGGGGATAGTGCAGTGACCCCCCCCCCCATGTTGGTGAGAACTAAGTCTAGGACATTTGAGCTCCTTGTGGGGGTTCAGACCAACTGTTCTAGGGTATTTAAATTAAACAAAATCCAGGAACCTCAGAGTGATCGTGTTTGTGCTCCTGTAAGTCAACCAATCAAGGGGAGAGTAGTTGAAATCTCCCATGACCCAGGTGTATGGCTGTATTACTGAGCAACTGTAGCAAGTTCAGGTAGGTGGTATACTTCTTCCGGTTCATGTTAGGGGATCTGTAGCTGTAGCAATGATGTGGTAGAGTTTTTGGCCTATACTTATTTGGACCTGGAGTAGCTCAAGAGAGTCGTACTGTTCTGCCAGTCTCGAGGTGTATTTGGATTTTAAGGAAGATGGATACATCTCCACCTTTGGTTCTTTCATGCTCGATATGAGATTTGAACATGTGTTAGGCACTGTAGCCTTGTATGGTTGGGGTGCTCTCTGCAGCCTTGAACCAAGTCTCAGTGACTGCACAGATGTCAGCATTTTACTGTTTTGGCCCCTAGCATTAAGTAGCATGATTTTGAGTTTGTCTCAAGTGGATTTGTTTACATTGGAAGTTTTGTTATTTTGACATTGCCTAAAAAGGGTAGTATGGGAAAGGCAAACATCTTTGGACAGTAGCAGAAAGCCTCAAGGAGGCAGGTGAAGGCCATCTCTGGCAAAGCAGTGTGGTCTGCCGACCATGTCTACATGATCTCCCTGGAGTGACACCAGAAGCTAAGCCAATTATTGAAATCAATAATTTTTGGTCTGTATTGTGACATCATCCTAGGCGAAGGTAGAATGCTGCTTAGGACTAGGGACATACCTGCCTGTGACAAATAATCTAAGAGTTCAGTCATGTGTCTCTTCATATAGTCAACAGATGTACATCTCAAGTCATTCACTTCAACATGTACTATGACAGAGTCATAACAGTAATTGTTGCTGAGTGACTTGAGTGTGTGCATGATTTGACAGATCCTGGCACCTGACAGTCAATTGACCGTGACTTTCTCCGTGTCCAACCTGGTGAGGGGGACATCTTTGTGTGTCTCACTACTAAGTCGCCTTGACTAGGACATTAGGTTTTGAGGGGTTTTGTCTTAGGGGCTTAATTGCTGAGACACTGATATGTGTGTTGTTATGTGTAGTGGACTATTCTGTTTGTAAACCAGTATATGTAGGTTGTTTGCACTTGTGAGGTCTCTGGTTTTTGATATGCTTTTATTGAGTACATCTGCATATAGGTTCACAGGTTCATAGGTAGTTACTAGGCTATCAGCCCTAGAGCCTGCACAAGCCTAGCCACAAAGATTCCCTGGCTTTCACCACCCAAAAAATTATTTCCCTCTGCCCCTGTTGAGCAGAGCCACAGAAGTGATCCTGGGGTGAATTTCCTATTTCCCATCCAATCGTCAAGATTTTTCTTAAATAGGGCTAATGAGGTGCTCTGATTGACATGTATGGCCAGTCTGTTCCAAAGTATGGGGAGTCTCTGGAACAGGAACCTATCCCTCCAGCATGTTTTGTTTATTGTGGTGACAAGGTTTAGGACCCTGGAGTGTGTGGCTTGGCGGGATTGGGATTTCTTTAACTGTGGCATGTCCAACAGCTCTGGGTTTGACATGGCTTTGTATGTTAGGCAGAGTAGATGATATGCGATAGAGCAGAGCTGGAGTTTTTGATTTGGTCTGCATAAGGCATATGTTTGAGGCCGGTGATCCTCTTTGTGAGGTATTTCTGTGGCCTTTCCAGTTGTTGTAAATGTCTTGTAAGGTACATACCAAACAGGGCATTGTACTCTATAATGGGTCTAATGAGGGATGAGTAGAGAGGAACAATGACCTCCTTTTTTCTGGATGATAAACCTTTTGTGATGAGGTGTGCCACATAGAAGGATTTCCTGACTACTATGGCGATGTGGTTATCAAAGGAGAGACTACTGTCCACTTGTGTCCCTATGTCTCTTATCACACTTTTGGTGTTAAGTGGACTACCACCTATGTGGAAGTTCATGGGCACAGGGTTTTTCCCAAAGGGGATGACTATGCATTTTTTGGCGTTAAGCTTGAGGCCATGGCTTTGACACCAGGCATTTGTCTCAGTGAGGCCCTTTTGTAGAATGTCCATTTCATTTGGAGATTCAATAATAGCTCCCAATTTGCAGTCGTTAGTGAACTTTGTTAGCCATAGACCCTCTGTGTTGGGCTGAACTTCAGATAAGTAGATGCCAAACAAGAGTGAACCCAGGAATGAACCCTGTGATACTTCACTTGTCACTGGTCTGGAGTCAGATTTGGAGTCGGCTACTTTCATGGTGTGGGTTCTGTCAGTGAGCCATTTGGCAACCCATCGCATGACATAGGGATTTATGCCCAGTTTATTGAGTTTATCTATGATTCCAGAGTGGGGGATGGTGTTGAATTCATGGGTTTATGTGTCTTAATCTTATCTTGTGTGAGTGGAGAGGTATGTGTGAGCTGAAAACCTGTTTCAAGTCTTGATTTTTGTTATGTGAAAAGACTGATTCTAGCTTCATGGTACAGTTACATCTGCACATACTGTATATTGCTTTTCTTTAATTGCAAGAGGTTGTCATTATGCATGAGGCAATTGTTACGTCCCCCCAGGATGCCCATGTCAATCAGGCTGGCTAGAGACATGTTGGAAAACTGAATGCTCATAGTAGCAGGTAATTCTTAAGTACTAATTTGTGAGAAGGCAAATTAGATCAGATATTGCTCTGGGATTAACAAGGGGTCTAATTCTATAGAAGATAAGGGATGAAACGTGGGGCTACACTGCTCAGTGCACAGCTGAGTTGTCTGTAGTGTAGAAGTGTGCAGCTATGTAGCCAGCAGAGCAGCAGGGAACATGGGAGGGATTCACTGACTGGTGTCGAGGGAAAAAAAATTTCTAGGGGTTTGCGTCTATACAAGTCACCATACGAGCAAGCACGATGCTTACATACAGGCAAAATTAAACAGTTTTAAACCAACCTGCCAATAGGCAATCACAGAATGATCCATCCTTCAGCAATCCCCAGCTCAGACAAGGCTATAGTCACACTGTTCTGCCACAATAGTACAGGGGAGCCCTTCTTAATGTGAGATGGCTGAATTTGAGGTCAAGTGTGTGAAAAACAGGCTAGATTCAGCAAATCTTGATCTAGTCTATGCTAACTAAGTAATATTTAAGTGGGAAAAAAGTGCAGGTAATAAGCAGGCACAAACATGTAAAACAGTCAAAAAGGCTCAAATTAATGCAGCAAAACAGTAAAATGCAGACAAAAAGTGCAGATTTAACTCAGAATAAGCTTAATTTCTTGTTGTTAGTTTTGGTTGGCTTTGATTCAAGCAGAAACACTCTGGATCTTTGACAAAGGACTCCAAATGTAGAGCAGCACTGGTTAATTGAGCCGGCTAAATACAGTCCAGGTCTGGATCCTCAGGTTCTCATGGAAAGGAGGCAAAGGCCTGACTCATAAACCCCAAATTGACATAGATTATAGCTGGGTATTTATTAATGTGTGAAATTATTCACAATTTAAGATCTTGTAGCAAGGCTGCAAATGTTTCACTGAATCGATAGTCTAGTATTAACCAATGAACCTATTAACATATACAATGTAATCAAATGCCAAGTTGCGTATGTATTTCACTTTACGAGCAAAAGAGGGGCAGGTTATACACTGAAAGCTTATCCTGAAACAAAATATTGAAATTTAGCTTTGTACCACTAGCGCTAATCAGCTTTTTGACCCAAAGTTTGTATAAATAGAAAGATAGGTGGATATATTTATAGAAAGATGGACATGTAACAGACAGACACATGGATGAATAGGCAGACATGCAGAGATAAATGGACAGATAGATAAATAGAGGAGAGGCACATATTTAAAGACAGACCGACAGACAGATATAACTCTAAATCTACATTACATTTATTTATATGAATTCACACAAAGACACAGGGTATATAGAGTCTCTAACCAGCAATAAAAACAATGTGATTTCAGCTGCCTCTGACATGAAAAGTTGTTGAAAGTCAAAACCTACTGACTTCAAGAAAATGATGCTTCAGAATGCATTGCAGGCATTATATGTAGGCTTTTGTTCTGTGCACAAAAAACAATCATTAGTCCTGAGAGAGAGAGAGACAAAAACACCCATACATAAACAGTAAGACAAATCAATGGTATGATGCAACTTTATTAACTATTAACAGAATGTAAGCATAGTGCAATCTGAAATGAAGAGTCACAGACTTTGAAAGCAGAAGCTTCCCAACTGCTCTCTATCTGAATCCACTGTCCCTCACTATGGAAACAGTTCTTTACTATACCTATTCATAAAGGGAGTAACTATAGAACTCACTAACTACCACTTTATAGCTATTTTATCCCCACTATCAAAAATATTTGCAAAGTGTGTACACAGACAAATATGTTCCTAAAAAAACTACTCACCCTCACCCAGCACGGTTTCTGCCCTGACCACAGCACCTATACTGCCTTGAGCTCCTTCTCAGACTGTCTCCCTCGATGAAAATAGCAATAAACTGGTCCCTTGCCTCTTCCTCGAGCTTTCCAAAGCCTTTGACACTATCTCCCACCCCATCCTCCTCTCCTAACTAAGCAACCTCAACCTCTCTCCCTCTGCAATCTCCTGGTTCTCCAGCTACCTCTCCAACCATCAACAAGCAGTGAAATGGCAATCCACTCCATTCCTCTTCCTACCCATTCAAATGGGAGTCCTTCAAGGATCAATCTTCATCCCCCCTACTTTTCAATATCTTCACTAACCAACTCTACACATCCTATCCTCTCTCTACATTAATTCAATATGCAGACAACTCTCCCATAATCACCACTGCTTATACTTTCTCTGACCTACTCACATTCACCCATATTTCCTTTAACTACGATGAAAAATGACTCACTGACAACCAACTCATCCTTAATCCTAAAAAGACCAGACCTTCTATTTCTTCCTAAATCTCTCTCACCACTAAAACCATCCTTATCTATCACTTCCCCTAACAATACCACTTTTTATGCTGAAGCCCAAACTAAACTCCTCGGGGTGATCACAGATGACCAACTTAAGTTCAACCTACATGTCAACCACTAAAATAAAAAAATAAAAAAACACCAAAAAACTCGGACTTCACAGAAATAAAAAAGTTCCTTACTTACAACTCTCAAGTCTATCTAACTCAGGCTTTTCTACTCCCTAGACTCTTCTATAAATCATAAATTCTAACTAACTTACAGACCTCCCTACAGACTAAACTCGAAAGCACATACAACAAAATCACCCAGTTTGCTGTGAATCTGTCCCCTACCTCTCAGCACTCTCTCTCTCTCTCTCTCTCTCTCTCTGTCTCTGTTAAACTGGCTTACATTCCACCACCAGCTCCTTCTCTCTCAATTAACTATAATTCTGTCCAGGCTCTACAAACCCTTGGCCTGTCCTAGCATCTCCACTTTGGTCATACCCTATGCCCCTACAAAAAACCTCATCAGTGCTAACCAGCAACACCTAAAAATCTCTAAGCCCCCAAAAAAACATTGGTCAAAATTTATACAGCTACTACCCAGCACTAAAGTGGAATATGCTTCCTCCTGACATCAAAAAATTACAACTACACATGAATTCAAATCAGCACTCAAACAATACCTTCTCAACAACTCTACCTGTAACTGTACCATTTAACTATGTCTCTGTCACTGCACTCCTCTCTGTTTCAGTCCTACTTACTAAGACTTTTCAATGACTCTTATACTGACTCAGCTCTGCTCAAACTCAGTTTAACTTTTTGGCAACTGCCTACCATCCCACTAATGCCTAGCTATTATGCACTCTACTGTTTACTTGCCAACTGCCAATCCTCTGTCTCAAAAAAACAATTCATTGTATTTGAACTTGTATTTTACTAATCCAGTGCTCTCTAGTAGGAGTACTAGATTTAGCTAATATCATACTTTTGTTAATAAAGTGTAATTAGAGTATTATATGCTTCAAGGAAATATGAAATGTTTGACATACTGTACTGTATTGACACATATGCACTCTTTGTAAGTGGAGTTACATACTATCTATTTACTCGTGTTTTAAGGGAGATTTTCTCCCTGGGCCTCCACTGAAAAAGTGCTTTCACTCAGTTGGACACTCCCAGTCAACAAATGTCAATAAATTAATAAGCAATTAAATAAGAAGTAGGCAAATTATCCTTGCAGACTATACAGATTCCTTAAAATCCTGAAATCCTTCCCTGAAATGTTATATTCCTTCATGCCACTCACTTTCTGAACACATTCATTTGAAACCTCTATGGTCATGTTACTGCAGGGATCACTGTTCTGTCATCTTTTTCTCCCACGTTTATGTCTTTATTCCATTGTGTTGGCTGATAATAATAAAGAGAGTGAATGGTCGTATGTGTGCTCCTACACTGACGTCGTTGGTGTGGAGTGGTCAAGAGAGGCCACATGACCATGTGCTTTATAATAAAGGAGGAAGCAAGGGTCGTTCCCCTCTTCTGTTTTTAACCAGAATGATTGCCTTCACGTGTGTTTATTTTCCTCTGTAAATGTATGTCTAACCTGAGTTTATTACCCTTAAGATGATACCACCAACACATTGTATTCAATAGAAAAATGAAACTATTCTTTTTTCTAATGATCATACCTAATTATACTTTCCTACTGTCATCTTAATGCATTGCACAGATTTACTACTATTATTTTATGTTGGTATCATTCATTATACCTTTGAATTTTTCATCTGCTGTACAGAGTTATTACTAATGTTGTTATTTAAAGCTATGTTCATCTTGTTATGACTTTATTTATTATAACTTTCTATACATTTTTTCTTGGGTCCCCAGTGAAAATTGGCCTTCCCTATTAAAGCTAACCCAGTCAACAAAATGTAAACAAATAAATAAATGTGTCCTAAATATGTTTTCACCCTTTAACTTTTTCTTTTGACCTCCAACTGCAGGCAATATGATCTACTTTGGCTTCTGCCCTGATGTTGTCATTTCTTTATCTGTCCTACAGTGTACATCCTACCACCAGTCTCAGGCGCTTCATCTCCATCACCTCTAGCTTCCTGAACTGCTCTGCCTTTACTGCCCAGGTTTCTGTACCATACAGTAATACTAGCCATATCACTGTTTTGTACACCTTACTTTTCATCTTCTCTGGCATTCCATTGTAATACTCTACCCATGACACCCTGTGCCAGTTGGCTGCAGCCCTTCTTATTCTAGCTTTGATCTCCTCATTCAGACTTCCCTTTTCCTCAACCACCCCTCCCAGATACTTGAGGCTGTTAACCTGTTCTACTATTTTCCCTCGTATCTTAATTCTCAGCTTATTATTTCCCATTTGCTGCCATTATAATAGTCTTATTAGTATGCAGTTTTGTCCTATGCACCTTCAGTTTTGCATTCCTTTCCCCTATCCTTTGCTGAAGTTCTTGCTCAGAGTCTCTGTAATACCACATTAAATGCACACAGAAATTTTGTTGAGCTGTCTCCTCCTGTCTGTTTGCTGATGTAGTCCAATACCAGTATGAACACCAGTGGGCATAGAGCTGAATCCTGATGCACACTCACTGCCACTAGTAACCCCTCTGTGAGACCAAACACTATTCAAACTTAAGTTACTGAGTCCTTGTATACAGCCTGCACTAATTCTACCAATATTTTTAGGACTTCAAACCACCACAAGATTGCCCAAATCAGCTTTCTTGGGACCTTGTCATATGCTTTCCTCAAGTCTAGGAATACCCAGTTAGACTCTTTCCTCATCTCTAACTTCTTCTCTGCTATCTGTCTCACTGCAAACATCAGGTCTGTTGTGCTGCATACTAATCTAAATCCAAACTGCTCATATCCCATCTTACTTTCTACTACTCTGCATATTCATTTATCAGTCAATCTCTCCAAAACCTTCATGCAGTTTGGAAGGAGTTTGATACCTCTGTACTGCACACAACTCTGAATGTCCCCTTTGTTCTTGTACCCTGCCACTAGTATGCTTTGTTCTGCAGTCATTTGGGATAACCATTTCTCTCTGTACTGATATCGATACCCTCAGGGGTCATTTCTCCCTTCTTACAACATCTTGATTGTATCTGCTGCGACCTTATCTGAACCTGCTATTTTCCCTGACTTTGTTTTCCTTAGTGCTGTTCTTATATCTTCTAAGGTGAGCTCCTCCTCTTCTTTAATCATAGGCTGTGTCTGGGGTGCTGCTGAAAGTATTCCTTCTATCTGCCTTTGGTGTCCTGTGCACTGATGAGTTGATTGTTGCTGGCATTCCTTATGAAGGGTGTTTGATGACTATCTTCTTCATCTTTTGGTTGCTATTTAGATTAATTACATTTCTGACTATCACATTAGAACATGCATGGATCATGAAGAAACATACAATCCACATTCTCCCTTTGTGCTTTCACTACATGTTGTGTTTGTGATTTGTACTGACAGTAATTTTAAGTTGCCATGGAGCTAAAGCAATGATTCAGGTAATGCACTTCAATATGTGGCTATTTTTAGACTTGAAATATGTATAATAATTTGGATTTAACTATAAAAGTCTTTAACTTCCAGAGTGACTAGCAAACCAAGCTTCTTTTTATGAGATTAAACCAAGCAAGGTAAATTTAGTCAAATCAACATTTCTCCTTTACTGCGCATTAATCTCGCAAAATGTTTTATGCACAACTGTCAACAGTGCATTTACATTCATGTTTATTTAATAATTTGCAATTATAGGATTATAGCGATAACTTGAAACATTGTTAAAGCACTGTATCTAGCAAAATATGCTGGAATCCTCAATTATTATCCTCACTTAATAGTCATAATTTTCACTATGTAATTTCGTATGGGAGCTGTGCTTAAAAATATTACCTCTGATCCACGATGCTTTAATAGAAGTACAAAAATATATTTTTTCAGAAACAAAAATTAGTTTGTGCAATGTGTGCAGTTGCTTTTGAAATTATGTTCCTTTTTTTAGTAAGCCAGAAATGCTACATAAAGGCATATATAAAAATCTTATTGTCATATGAAGTAACACATTAAAATTAAAATTGAACTAAGTGCAATTTATGTTTTATTAGTATTGCTAATATGCCTAAAGTAATTTCTCATTAATTTAGTCCACACACAATGACCCTCTAATACTAACATCTTTTGCCTTTTTTAAGGTCTAGCAGTATACCATGTTCATCAATGTCACAACTATTTTGTTACATATTCATACATGCATGCATAGATCAGCTAGCTGAAGTAAAAGTGTTTATAAGTTAGGACTGATGTATACAACTACCATCCTGCTACTCTCTCTCCTTGCTTGCACAGTATGATGTCCTCTTGAAGGAATCAATTGTTCTGTTCCCTGCTACTTAATCTGGAAACCTTTTGGATGTTCCAACTATTTAAGATAATTTAATGCTGGCCCTTTTACTTTGTAGATGATGGCCCCTCAGTCCTCCCACTATTTTGCATGTGTTTTTTTTCCCTGAACTCCACTTTATAATTTTCTGTCTTCCACTGAGTAACACCCTTGTTTGTTTTGCCTTTCATAGTGTAGTCCCACAATTTCACTAATCAGCAATGCTGCCTTCATCAAGATTCTGTGCAGAAGTATCAGTGTTTCTATATACAGTCTCTGCAGCTCCATGAAATAGTTCAGCTGGACCTTGAGCAGTGACCAGTAAGTGTAGCAGATGGCCTTTTTGCTGTTACATTAACATCTACCTCTCTGATCCTTTCATTAATGATCATTTCAGTAAGATTCCTTCATGATGCTGATGCACCATCTCTTAATGCTACACACATCCTGAAGTTGTCTGCATTCTACATTTGCATTTGTTTATTTATTTGCAAGCTGAAATCATAAGCATCCTAATGCCATAGTAATATCAAGCTGGACTTAAAGAGAAAATGGTCACCTTTATAAGACAAGATTATAAGACAAAAATTCCAGCACACTCTTCATCAATGTAATAGTATTTATTGTTGCATTCAGGCCAATGAAGTTAAACTACACTAGCTGTAGATATGCTATGGTTACCCTTTTCTGAGCTCATCAATATAGCATAAGTGGATTGTGCTGCCATACTTTAAAAAAAGGGTGAAAAAATGAATATCTATAGATAGTGCTGTTTGGCTTCACTGGCTTAAAGTACCAGTCAAGACTTTGAAAAGTAAAATGAAAACATCATGGGCATCCGTAATAGATGTAATTCAAACACTGCTATGACCCTAAGGGATCATTTGTATATATCCAATGAGTGTCCACTATAAGACATTTAATGTATTTTGCAGTGAATATTCTAACTTTGCTGGATAAGTCTTAATAGTGTTTACACACACACGCACACACACACACACACACATATATATATATATATATATATATATATATATATATATATATATATATATATATATATATATATATATATATATATATATATATATATATATATATATAGCTGATATATATATGTGTGTGGTTCCTGAAAGTGGTGCAAATATATATCAGATGGACCTTTTTTGATGCATGACCATATATCAGAAATGCTTACAGCAAATACCTACTATAATTATACATCTAGGGGAGTAGTTTGAATTGCTGTCTGTTTAGGTTGTAACTGTTTTTATGTTGGTATAACCATGTGGTCCCATGCATTATTATCAATAAGATCAAAAACGTGCAGAATACATTTGGTAAACACCACACCGTATGTAATCTACCCAATACTTTTTGAACCATTTGAATCATATAACATATGAAAGAATGATATTTTCAACAAACTACTGACTAGAGAGACTCAGTAGCAAATTTTGTTGCAGGCTGAAAGATATCAAAGTGTCAATGAGGAAACTAACATCAAATGTTTTATAAGGGGAACAAATGTGTTTAAAATTAATTAATTTTTAGGGTTAGATGACATGACTTGAGTTTTTGTCTTCATTTATGTTTCTTAGTTGAGTTTTAATGTGTTCTGATGGAGGCAATTGTAATGTTTGGATCAAGATATTAAACCTCTGTCTAATACGTTTTCAGCATTAATAAAAATAAAAAAATATCAAGTGTATCCATATGAGACTAAGGACTAAAAGCAACAAAAATAAAAAATAATACAAAAGAAAATTTATTATCAGGTTAATTGTTTTTATCAGTAAAAAACAAGGACTTCAAAATAAATTATTATTTTTATGTTTACTGGGAAAGTCCAACTGAGTTATATCCATTTTCAGCAGTGGCCCGGGGAGAAAAACTCCATTTGCTTATATTGCATTGTACTAATTTCCAGTTAAACACAGAGGAGCTACATTTCGATTTACATTTATACACAAATGGTAGTTACATTTATATATTCTAAGATTTTACACTGGTAGAAGTTATGAAAGAGAAAGCCCAAGTGCAGTTTAATGGATGTTACAGGCAACAGTTATGTATAAAAACTGTTTTGCCATTTCAGTGAGAGGTTGAGAGTATGCTGTCTAAGGAGAGTATTTCGAGAGTATGTACAGTGAGCCGAAAGTCTTAACCTCGTAATAAGCATGTGCAGGACTAATATCGGTTACGATGTTGTTTAAGCAGTGGTTTAAAACCGCTGAGTTTGTCAGAGAGTTTCATTTATGTGGGGACAGTATGCCAGAGTTTAGCAATGTACTCAGTGTAAAGTTAGTCACCTGCAACATTATTTGACTTATTTGTGAGAAATAAGAATTTGTTACAAGAACTGAGGTCTTTTGCGGGACAGTAGGTCAGAAATAAGTTTTGTATTGCAGGGCATTTTTCAAGGCATTATAAAGTAAAAACATGACAATACTAAATTGAATAAATTAATTAAAAGACTTAATAGGTATATCATTTTACTTTACTTTCTTTTGACTTCAGCACACAATTAATAGAAATAAAGTCATTGATTCCAACTAATTTTTATTTTCTTAATAACAACCACCAAAGGAATTTTTTATGCAATAAATATTTCTTCCAGTTGACACTTCTTTTCTGCCTGACCAATTTTCCTAGATTAAAAAATTGAATATATTAACATCAGCTCATAATTTACAATACTTTATCAAGGCATTAGATGAATCATTCCTTTTAATAGCATATGTATGCTGATATATATGTTATTGCAACCTTTTGCCAGGTTTCCTCATATAAAAAGCATGACATGAAACTCAAGAATCCATGCAAATAATAACAGTAGTGCTACAATGGTTAGTACCTTTATAATTGAAAACATCAAAATATGTACTCAAGGCAATACATTTACTAATATGAATAAATTAAAATTACTTACATGAACCATATGTACGTGATGTATGCCAGTACACTTAATTTTATTTCTCTTAATTCTATGGATCATACTAGACACCCATTACATTAGTTTGTAATTAAAATTTTCAGTGAAACTTTCAAAATGACTGGATATGTATGAAGGCTTATTCATAATATTCTGAAAATCAGTTCTATCAACCATAGGGGCCAAAGACTTCGCAATATAGAATTGATCATTTATTTATTTATTTATTATTGGATACATTATTCAAACAGCTGGGGCAAACTGATTTACTCTTTAGTTACTAATCTCAGTAATGACCTCATCTGTTAAGGTCAACAGGTAATAGTCTCTTGAAAAAGATTTGCTTTAGGTAAATAATTTCTTTAGAAAAATAAGAGTCACCAGAGACCAATCTGAAAAGACTGACAAATTATCCTTTATGAATATTACAGTTCATTAAATTGTCTGGTTGCTGTTATACTGTACATATGAAGTACATATGATGTCCTGTTCAGGCTGCATGTGTGATTGTGATGAAAGGGTGGTTGATTAAGATAGATAGGCAAAACTATAATTGTTCTCTGGAAGGAATTAAAGTTCAAGTAACTTATTAAACCCTCATCCCTTACCCTCTGGGCATTCTATATTGTTAGAACACATATTATTAGAGACTGGAATTGCATACACTAAAACATCTAAAAAAATAATTTCTTTAATAGAATGTTCCATAAGTCATCCTCAAAAAACGTGTAGTCTATTCTAAGTATTGAAAAAATCCCCTGAGTTCTTGGACATTACCATTACATATTAAAACAATATCATTCAAATACCACATATATAAACTATTTAAAGAAAACTCCATTTTATAAATGTAATAAAATTTCCATTTGCAAGGGATCACATTTGGAAATAAAAGAGCAGACACCCCTCTTCAAACAAAATAAAATTGTTAGAGAGTACACATTCCATGACTTCACATAAAATATCATTCTCCGTAGTATCAATAAGCTTAGAATATAATAAAATGTCCCTAGTAGTAAGTTTTCCATTTAATCTGTCATTCTATTTAATCTATGAATATTTGTATATATATATATATATATATATATATATATATATATATATATACATATATATTTATATATAAAAATGATTTATTGTCTGTAATATAATTATTCATGGAGCATTTTGGCTTAGATGATTAGATATTGTATCAGTATTTTAGCAAAAAGTTTTTATATGAGGCATATTTTTTTAAAAGCACTGAATAAGTCACTTTGTGTTTGTAAAGGAAATTATGCCATTTTAAGTATATAAGAAGGACGGTTTTAGTTTTTGTTTGTTGTCTGATGAAGTTTGCTATTTGAGACAAATGAAAAGTGCTTAACAGTAAACAAAGAAGTCATTCTATATCCATTACTGGAAAATATTTCAGTCTTCTTTTTTTTGTGTGTTCATTGAAAAAAGGAAAAAAGTTTCAATTCCATTTATATTTTACATTTTATATTTTATGACATTTTTTCAGAAAAAATAATAAACATATCACACTCCTAAATAATTGCTTGTTTTTTTTTCATTTTCCTCTGAGCTACCACATTTCCTTGATATCTAGCTTGTAATATCTACACTAAACAGCAACATCACTGACACTTCAAGAAAACTTGTCAAAGAATTATTAAGTCTTGACTCAAATATATAAACTGCATCTCACTGTGAGAAGTGCTGCCAAAAGCCAGAAAGTATGCTCTAAACATCATACCTTCATATAGCAAATGAGGATGCAATCAATTTCAATAATGAATGTAACCTTATGGTGGAAGACATAATCAATATTCTAGTCTTCACATACATGTTTCAAGCTTATAGTGAGCCTAGGCAGAGTTCAGCTTATACAAGGTATTTATTGTTCACAAGATATCAAGAAGCTATATAAGAAAACTCCTAACCAAATTAACCAAATTAAAACCCTTCTCTCTTGGTGCTAATCAACTGCCCAATGAATTTCTGAAACTAACCACTACAACTATCTCATACTCCATATTTATTCTAATCAACTCTACCCCTCCTTGGAAAATATCTCATATCATACCCCTCTACAAAGGTGGCCCCTGCACTGATCTTACAAATTATAGACCAATTGACATTCTCTCTCCATTAGCCAAAATCCTAGAAAAATGTGCACATCAACAAATCCTTGATCACTTCCTTAAAAACAACTTTATATCTGTTACTCAACATGGTTTACAGCCTAGACATAGTGCTACCACTGCTCTTATAAACTTTTCAAATACCATCAACCTTCTCAGAAATAAAGGGCTACTCGTCTCTGCAACTTTCCTTGACATATCCAAAGCTTTTGACACAGTGTCACATCAAATACTCCTACACAAGCTTGCCTCATATAATCTCAGTACTGCCTCCATAACCTGGTTTCATAGCTATCTCTCTAATTGTCAGCAAGCCACCAAATGGGATAACAAACTCTCTCCCCACTACTTATAACAGTTGGAGTTCCCCAAGGATCGATCCTAAGCCCCCTTCTTTTTACCATTTTTACCAATAACCTCAGTACCTCCACAAAACTCACTTCTATCATTCAATATGCTGATGATGCTACACTCATCTGTTCAACCCCCTCCATTAAGGAACTAGATGACAAAACTCAAAATGCCCTACAAGACATAGAAAATATCTATCTGAACATCTACTCATATTAAACCCCAACAAAACTAAGCTTATGGTCTTCAGTGTTACTAGTACAAAAACATCTCATCCCCTCTCACTATGCTTTCTAGCAATGGAACAAAAATTGAGCCGGTTGAGCATACTAAACTATTAGGTGTTATAATAGGCAACTGTCTAAAATTCGATAAACATATAGCTCTAACAATCAAAACAGTTCTTCCTGGAGATTTAATAAAATTCATGTAAGAATAGTGGAAGGCCTAATTAGAGGGTACCGTGGCTGTGTATGCGGATCCTCCTCGGCAGTAGGCCTTGAATATTAATGAAGGTGCATTACCAAAGGAGGGCAATGTAACATGGTTAGTGAATCAGTGTAGGGGGTGTGTTACTGTGTCCAGAGATAAGTAACACACCCCCTGCACTGTCAAAGTGCTGGATAGCAATGTATGTATATGTAATAAAATTGTGAATTTGTTGCAATTTTTTTTTTTTTTTTTGTATTTGCATGACACGGCATGGTGCTTAGTAATGGACACATGTCAGACATCTAAAAATAGAAACTGGATACATTTAATTATTAAAGAAAGGTCAAGTTTAAGCATAGCTGAACGGGTTTGCATGGCATGCCGCGGTGCTTAAGGGTGCTTAAACGTAGTGGAGAAATATATGAAAAAGTATAATAATAGTTTGCATGGCTGTGTAGCCCAATGGTTAGAGTGATAGCCTTATGTGCAGCTTGCGCAGGGTTGAAATACATGGACAGGTTATTTTGTAAATACACAGTATGAGACATCTTTAAATCCCAATTACATTTTGTTTGATTACACACAAAGGTTACTAAATTTAGTTTGCAAATACATGTTTATGAGAAGCACTATTACACCTTGATTGATTGAATTTTGTATAAATACACAGACAGGGTATGAAGCATTTATGTTGCAAATACACAATTATGACAAGTATGTGTAAACCCTTGATGGAATAATGTATGCATGCACAGACATGTTATTAAACATTTTATGTTGCAATTATACAATTATGAAATGTATTATTAAATCCTGCTGTGCTGCACTTAGCTATACTCCGCTAAGCACAGCTACACCTAGCCAAGCACCGCATAAACAAGATACATTTTAGCAGTGCTGATCAGTTCAGTTAAGCTGGTTTGTGCACCGCTAAGCATTGCTTAGCATTGCCAGTTTAAGCACTGCTCGGCTGAGCTCAGCATGTTTGAGTGGTGCTAAGTGAAGTGCCGCATTTTTCAAAATGGCCCAATGGCAGTAAAGAGTGGGAAAGCAGCCTTATTTAAGTGCAACAGGCAGGAATACAGCCATAACCTTTTGGAGTTTGATCATGGTACAGACTATGGCAGGAGTTGAAGAGGGTGCGTGCTTCCAGGCACAGCAGTGGGGCATTCTGAAGTCCAGGGTCATGGTTGGACTCCTTGTAAAATACCATGATGTCTGGCTGTTGCAGGGTCAGTACCAGGGGTCATATTACAAACTGGAGGCCTGGG
Source organism: Protopterus annectens (assembly GCF_019279795.1). Taxonomy (NCBI): domain Eukaryota; kingdom Metazoa; phylum Chordata; order Ceratodontiformes; family Protopteridae; genus Protopterus; species Protopterus annectens. The sequence continues at coordinate 1,845,086,150 of NC_056733.1, forward strand.
ATAAGCTGCCACACTATCTCACCAGTGCAACTTGTATCTCCCACACACGTCAGTAGGTGCATCATCAGTATGATGACCTGAAGTTTTGTAAGGGGGATCTCTTGGCCATCTGTGTCCAAGATGCTAGAAATGGGAATGTCCCACCAGTTTGTAAGTATTGTTATCATTGTTTTGCCAAATTCTACTGTGAATGTGTGATAGACAGGTATGCATAATGGTGTGTTTCTCTCCCCACAGCTGCAGAGAAGAGAGCTCACAACCTGGAGGCTAATGCCTGGCACCTGACCAGGTTGCACAGTAGATATGGTGAGTACAGATGTATCTTACAATCTATTCTATAGTCATATAAACAAGAAAGACTAAATTAGTAACTGGCAGTAGGTATATTCAGTTTTGATTGTACTGCAATGAATGTGGTCATAGACCTGGACTGATGTAAGTAAGCAATGTCAGGTACAGTTCAATAAAGATGAACGCATGAAACTTGATAATGTTAAGGAAATACAGTTTCTACTGCATTAATTGTGGAATTACAGCTGCATTGCAGCACCTACATTATATGAACTGTTCATCAATAAAAACTGTAGACATATACCAGTCACTGCATGAAGTCACCCCTAATAAAGCTGTGTTGTGCAATATGTGTGTAATTTGGGCTGTTGGTCATAAAATTGAGTATTACATCTGCTGTGAAGTAAAAACAGGTATAATACCATTATGTGACTGAAGGTTTGCTAATAAAGAGTTTTTTGCTAAACTGTAAATGTGGAGCTGTACTAAAAAATATAATGCATTATGATATTTGTTCTGCACTAAGATCTGAACCAATAATAGGAACACCCAAGGTATATTGTATATCTTAGGATTGTCTTGTGTTAGCCATTGTATTTCAGCTATATGCATTCCTGCTGTTAGATATGCTGCTGCAGGCAAGTATAAAACCATAATAGCTGTAGACTGCAAATATACCATCTGCAACTGTGTATGGGTCAGGTACCTGACCCGGCACTCTAATATGGTCTGTACACATCATACATATTGCCACCCACTATGGGTTAATTGTGTATACCTGCATTCCATGTATTAATGCACAGTTCACCTACTGTCTCTGTCATGCATGAATGTCATGCATGTGTTTTCAAGTGTCACTGCAGTCTTGTATAACACTCTACTTCTGTTATTAAGTCAGATTATGTAACCAGGTGAGCTCTAGACACACATTGGTCAATCAATATTCAGCAGTAGTTCAGTAGCTCAGTTTGATAAAAGCTAGGTATGATGTACATTTTTGTCACACACAGCCCGGGGCTCAAATCCAGGGACAACTACAATTAGATATTTATAAACAGTCATGTATTGTTAACAGATGTTCTACTCACAGAAATGGCAGGTAAATAAATGGCTGTATAGCTGTTTGAATGGGGTAATAATTTCTGTGTTCAGATGCATGACAGTGTTAACAGCATTCCTCAGCACAGTGATAAGACCTCAGTAAATGTCAACAAGTACAATAGTCATAAAAGTGAATAAAATAAATAAAACTGTTTAATCTGGTACAGCTGAATGCCTGATGTGTCTGTGAATGTCTGCTAATAGTCTAACCCCATGCCTGCCAAGGATGGCATGATAGGTAAACTCTCTGTACTGTGCACTATACATGTCTCTCAAGTATCGCACCTTCACAGACTGCAATCACTGTTAACAAATCTCTTGGACACAGATTTATCATCCACTTGATTTATGTCAATAGCACAGTCACACTACATCAGTCAACAGTACACCTTGGTAGTCATATATGTCCCCCCCGACATGTAATAGTCCCCTGTAGGTGCGTACCTGTAGGTGTTACAGCTTGGCCCATACTGTCCAACGCAGATAGCTTGAGAGGTATGCAGGTGCTACAGAAGCTATAGGGCACTTGTATACATAAAGTAAGGGTAGACCTGTAGAGTATATAAGAGCACTGTTGCAAGCAATATACCCTATACTGGTAGTAATTGAATGTATTTCTCTCTACCCATCCCTTCCCTACATCATAATTTATTATTGTTATACATTGGGTATGGTTTACTTTTAAAACATGTTCTCAAAATGTTATGTTGGGCCTTGTGTTTTATTATTGTTATGTATTACAAAGGATGCATATTGACATACCTTGTTGAATTACCTATGTTGTTGGCCTTATGACATAACTGTTACTGGCATGCTGTTACTGTATTGACTGTTATCTCACTTATTGTTGTGTTCCATAGGCTATGCAATGTTATGTTACTGGGTTAATTGCAACATTCTGGCATGCTGCTATAACTAACTAAATGCTCTCTTCATTATTAACCTATACACTTTGAAATACCTCAACACATAGCTCAACTGGGTAGGCCAGTTCCTGGTGATCCACCTACCATACATCAGCCCGGCCATGGCACCAGGTCCCAGCACATCTGGAACCCAACTTGGTGCTGCCACATCAACGGGTCCTGCACCACCTGTGGATGGAGCCACCTCAGGGGAAGAGGCACATCCCCCCCCGGGAGTGGGCGTGGAGAGGGAGTTGTCACCCAGCAACAAGCCACTAGGGATGGTGTGCAGGATTGCGCACCATGGCTACGAAGATCGTCTGCACCAGATTGAGGACAGACTGGCCAACCTCAAGGGACAAGGAGGCCCCGGTGCCCAGCCCCAAGCACAGCAACCTTTGGGGTAGTGGTGCCGTGTTCAGTCTCACTGCTGCCATCTGGGGGAACACGGCTCTGTGATTCCACAACACCCTCCCCGTCCAAGGTGTTTATTCCCCTCATGTGTCATACACCACCCCTGTATGCTGTCTTGTCTGTTTGCAAGTGCAACCTCTCCTACCCAACTTACCTCCCCACACTTACCTATATCCCTATCCCAACATCCCACTCTATCCTTAAAAAAAAATGGGCATCTGTCCCACAAAAAAAAAAAATATCTCTCCATACATACCTCTCCATTTTGCAACTATGTTCACTGGACACACTTTAATCATTACATGAATCAATCAACACATTTATGTTGCCCTCAGAGGCTCCAAATTCCAAATTGTCTACAACTTGCACAGCTGTTGCTGTAGAAGAAATGGAGAGATATCGTCTTTTTCTACACCTGTCCTGCACACTCCTACCTCCCTTTCAGTATGTTTTCCCCACTGCTTGCCCACATTTCACCACTTTCCTATCACCCTTTTTTTTTAAATTAGAGCGGGTTTAAGTGGAGCTAAGCAGTATGGTGCACCGTGAAAACCCATGCAAACCTTCTTAGCACTTCTTAAAACAGCTTTAATCACCTTCTCTGTTTCTGACATTGTTAGGCACATTTGCTAAAAAATAACCTCATGCCCAGTCTCATACCCGGAACCTGTTAAATACAGCATAGTGCATTAGCCCACTAGACCACTCAGCTCTGAAATAAAGCAGGTGTTTCTATAAACACATCCTGATTGCCAATGACTGGGAAAATTAGCAGTGTACTTGGGACTGTGATGCAGACACCAAACCAGTACATAGCCAAATAAATAATAATGTATGTACATGTGGCCTGCGATAGCAGGTATAACTGTCAACTGCACAGACTGTTGCAGAATCACCACAGTTGTGCCGCCTACTTTTGGGACAGTTGTCACAAAACGTACTAAAGTACTAACAAGCCAGTGCAGTGTGACATTAGAGAATCATGACAGACAGTTCAGTGTCACACATCACACCTGTCCAAACACACTTGCTAATGCAACTCCTGTGTAACAGACTGTATGCATGCACATATATCTTGCAGATACACCTGTTGCAGTATTGACTCCATATCTCAGTCTGTTCCATAGCATACTGTAAATTTTGCCACCCACAGTCCTGGGTTCAAATCTAGTGTGTTGCACTTCAATGACATGCTTGTGAATACAACAAATAATGACTCAGTCCATCAATCTTAACCAAAGCAGATTTCTGCTACTGCAACAGCCTACCCTCCGTAATGCTGTAGTCTCCACACCAAAGTTATTTCCTTCTCAAAGCCTAGGAAAGGGGCCAAGGCCTACATGAAAGCCTTAAATATTACACTGCTGTGCCATGTCATTGGCTAATGAAATTGCAACCCAGCTGTTCTGGATGCAATTAGTGAGTCTAAGCCACTGATTGGTGCAAAGACAAGCACCTTTTATTGACCATTACCTACAAAAGGCAAGCAACTGCCTATAGTAAACAGGTCTGTACCTTACTTTTCCAAGCCAGACTGCATTTTCAGAATCAGTTTTTATTTCAGGATTTCTGCACAAAAGGAGTACAGTACTCTACCAGGCATGTAATACAAGTTCCCATCTAATGGGATGCAGATGGAAGGATGCAGTTATGGGGAATAGGGATTACAACCGTAGGCCTGTAGTATATCTCTGGGAATTGCATGTTGCTGATAGTCTGCTGTCCAAAAGCTACAGCCATGCCTTACAACTCTGCCTGGTGTGAATTAGATCACAGCTGTGGCCCTCTCACTCCCTTCTACAATGGTTGGTTCCTGTATGAATGCCACCGGATTGTGTGTTACATATAGTGACAGTGAGTAATGGTGGACACAGATGGCATATCACATGATATACTGCCATTTAGTTCCTCTCAGTCTGTGAATGTCACACAGGAATAGCCCAGACATTGTACTGGTGTCCCAGACTGTCCCTGATGCACTCTAGCTGGGTCACCGTGTTGTTGACATTTATATCTCATTGCTTGACTGCTATGGCTACCATATATGGCAACCTTGTACAGCAGGACTGCAGGTCATAGCCATTAGTAGTGGGGGGACACAGGCCCAACCTCAATGACAGAGTGTACATAATGATCATACAACATACAAGTATGAATACAGTAAGAGACATTAATGTAGCATAAATTGTTTTTTGAGGTTTCTGGTGTGTGACAGCCAGATTCGTCACAGTCTCAGAACATCCAACAATTATTGTTTAACTGTTTGCCAGATATCCACTTGTTTCTGGCAAAGTGACCACATATATCAGGCACACATACACATTCTGCATACATCTGTGTACGGGAGAAGTAGGACACCTACAGGAAAGATACCCTACAGCACACTTGCATTGCTGTCTGTCATTGTGGCACATGGCTGTTTCTGGACTATCTCCATACACTCGTAATATCACACAACTTTTTGTCAAACAGTGGTTGTCTGACATGGCACTGAGATGTCAGCCATAGTGGGCACAACACAGTAGATGACATTGATGAAAGTGTAGACATTCAGCACACTCCATCACAGCACAAAGGGACATAACTGGTATTGCCACTATGTTGCTGATAGCCACATACAGACTGTGTTGATAGATGGTGGGGTATGATGTGGGAGGTAGCAGTGTACAATACAGGCCAATGTGGATGTGCAGGGTGTGTACATAGTAGAGAGAAATGCATGTTGTCCTGTGATTTGTTCCCCTATTCTTGTCTTTCAGAAAGGATGTATAGACAGAGGCACCCGCTGTTTACAGCTGCGGAACATGATGCAGTCCTGGATGGTCTAAGACTACATCATGCCATTTTGCTTTGCAGGACTAGCTACAAGCATAAGAAACATTCTGCAATGTGGGCTGACCTTGTCACAGAAGTGAACCACGTAGGGTTACAGGACAGAAGCTATGAGCAGGTCCGTCATAGGGGGATGGACATGGTAAATGCTGCACGGCAAAGGGCTGCTGCTATGGCATTTGACCGTGCTGGCACTGGTAGGGGCCTGCAGCAGTGGAACCACTCTAGGCCACAGAGGAATTCCCGGTGAACCTGGGATCAACCACCAGCTCCCAAGCATCCATCACCCCATACATCATGGAGCTGGATGCCACAGCCTCCACAGCAGAGGAGCATCCAGCTAAGCCTCCTGTGTGAATCACTGCAATATGTGTCAGTCATTGAGGCAGCCACTGCATACCAGTGCATGGATGCCGGGTCAATCTACATTGGGGGGTGGTTGTTTGTAATGCATGCCAGTGCACACATACTCAGAATGTCAGCAATGTAGGCAGTATCACATTACGTACTGTACATGTAGCTATATGCACATATTTTTCTGTAGCAATGCCACATTTGTTATTGCTGACAATACCTCTCCTTCACCTTTTCATAGGCCCATCAGATTTAGCCAGAGTCCAGCGTCCTGTACCCGGTGGGTGTGATAATGATTTTGTATGGTTCATGTACCCAAACAATGTTAAGGGTTGCCATTTTGCTGTTTACACAACTGATATGCTTAGCCAGCATACACTGCTTGTATGTTCAGTCTTGGAGGGGTTAACTGCAGTGCATTTTATCAGTAATCACAGTAGTGTATGTGTAGGAACTGTAACATATTTGCACTTATTTTTGTGAAGGTCCATGCAGTCTGCTATGCAGGGGACAATAGTATGCTGAAGACAGGTGCACTGTGTTTTAGGTGTAGCTCTATCACATACACTGACATATTGCTAATCTCACAGGTGTATAGTAGTGGCAACATTAACCAGACATAGCTGCAGTGCATGTGGTTTACTTGGCCTGTCTTCTCTGTGTATGTTATAGTCTGCATGTGTGTTGTGCATGGGATCAGAAATAAGATGTGGCATGTGTACTGCAGTTGTGGCACCTCACCTGTATGTGTGTGTGTCGGATCACAATACATAGTGCATAGAGTAATGTAGTTTGTATTCCTCCTCACAGGTAACTGTGGGAGTTGGGATTTGTTCCCCTCACAACCTGATGCAGTGCCTCATCAGACACTGATGATGACAGTCGCCATATTAAGGCACAGGTGAAATTGTTGGGGGCTGAATCTGTCCCATAGATTAACATCCCACTTCCTCTCCCTTTGTCCCTGCACACAGTCAGTATGCCCACAGATACCCACTCCCCTGCAGCCACAAATATCAGACAGTCAAAGTGTGGCAGCATTGAACAGGAGAGTGTGGCAACAATGGCATTAGTGAGTGTAGACACTGGCCATAGCCAGAGAGCTGGTGAAGTCCCACACAGGCAGATCAACAGAGGTGCTCAAAGGAGGACTGCTGCCCATCCACCATCTGTCACAGTTGTAACATCATGAGTTACTAAATGCTTGTTTTGGTCTGTCATGTAGGAACAGGCATGTTCTGAATACAACACCAGATGGATGATCAGGATCATGGTTGCATCACTGAGAGTCCACGTGACCATGTGCACTCACACTGCCATAGTGGCTGTACCTCCAGCACTACAGAAGGGAGGGTGCTGTCCACACCATGATGTGGCAGGCCATGGGCATGTGGTCCTGGGTGGTCCTGTGAGGGACACAGGCCCAGCACACACAAGTCACTGTTAGCAGCTAGTACCACATCTGACACTGGACATGGTGGTGCCAGTGCCACTCCTGACAGAGCCAGTTCCCTTGATCATGGACAGAGATGGTAAACTGTCCATTCTGCCATGTACGGTTGACAGCTGACCAACATACCCATGTGTAGGGATAGCACATGGCTTGACTGTGTACATACACACACTCATACATCACTGTCTCCAGCAGGTCACCAACAGACACACATGGCACATATCCATGGCTCAGCTGACCAGCACCCCTTCCTGACTCATACACATGAATTTAACCGTTTGTCACAGCCAAGGCCATTGGCACCCCCACAACACACCCTGTGCATGTGATGATACCTGTGCCATATCCCTGGCATCCATACCATCAATGCAGGGACATGCAAATATGTGTCTGATGCACAGGGTGTATATAGTACAGTACATGACATGGTGTAGTGTGGTTGTGTTATGCCATGACAGGTGCTGTATGCTGGGGTGCTTCATGAGTACATGTCAAAGTGTTTTTACCATTGCTGCATGATGTTATATTGGTGATGTTGTTGCAGACTGACAGGTGTCTCTCAGAACTTTGTATGTTTTTGTCACAGAGGTCTGAATGGTCACTCTGTGGAGACTTGTTGGCAGTACAGCAGCTCAGGATGGCATGGTCACAAAGTGAAAGTGTGACATCATCAAGGAATGTCTGTATGTATGCATGGTTACCTAGGTGCATATGTGTATAACAGTGTGTCAGGGGCAATGGGGTCAGACAGCACTATCTTGCATGCATACCCTTTGACAATGCATCCTACCTTTGCTACGTGTCACCTGGGTGTGCCATACCTACAAATGCAGGTGGGGGCAGATAGCTTTTATGCATGCTAAGATGTGGGCTATTTAGGACCAGCAGCTACTCACAGGCTTGCCCTCTTTTGTTCCCCTCTCTGCTGGTGGTTGTTCAATTCAATAAGTTGGGAAAGGAAAGTGAGCAGTTGTGCTGCTTGATAAGGAAAGGCAAGTGAGCAGTTGTGCTGCTTGATCAAGTGAGTGGTTGCACTGCTTAATAAGTAAATAAGCAAGCAGAGGTAAGCTGCTTATTTGGTTGGAGGTGATTCAGTAAATGGTAACTGAAGTGAGTGGTAAGCTGCTTCATAAATAAGTGAGTGGAGGTATGGACGCTGATTACTGATTAGGATGAACAGGGTCATGCTCTCCTATGTTAATGTTACATGGATGTCATTTTCACTTATATCATGTTTTGGTTGAAATTAATGAATATTGGTTAACAATCATGTTTATGGAAGTTTAATAAAGGTTGTCAAATATCATTCAGTGTGATGTTATTGAAGGGGACCGGGACAATATGACACTGTGACCTTACTCATAAAACTGTTAAGGTGACAGGCAGTATGTATTACACAGAAGTGACTGTCTGTAAGGGGTGATGGATAGATAGCATTACTGAACCACTTTTTGGGTAAAATTAAGAGTAAGAGTTGTAAATGGATGACAGTTCTGAGAGAAGGACAGTACTGAAAGAAGAGGACTCAACAGTTGTATAATCTTGCATGTATGGAAAACATGATATAATGCAGTGGCTGTGTTGTTGTTCATAGTATGATTTGACAGTAGGAACAGGCAGATTCTTCAAGACAGACCACCTCCTACTGAGGCTGTATTTGTGATAAAATGTTGGTTGTTTGAGATGGGTAGGTTAAACTATCATTGGTCTCTGAATGAAATTAAAGTCCAAGCTTACTTATGAAAACCTTTGAGAAGGCCAACCCACTTAGTTTCTTAACCTCTGTTCCTCCTTCCTCTCTCCTTGCACTTTACTAATAAAAAAATGCACTTTATCTTGCTTTTGTCTCATCTTAAAATTAATCAATTGTACTTATTCTGCTGCATTTATTACCACTTGGTAGTAGCCTGATTAAATTGTAACTGTTATTCTAAGCCTTTTGGTTTAAGCATTTGGGCTTCAGACCAGTTGTTTTACATTAAGAAGGTTTGTGGTCTGCACTGTTGTGGCAGGTAGCTTACATCCTTCTAAATTGGGAATTGCTGATTGAAGGCTCAGTGTCTGTTATTCTAAAAGTGCATTAGTTCTGGTTTAAGCACTTGGTCTTCAGGCCATTTATTCTACATTAAGAAGGTTTGTGGTCTGCACTCTTGTGGGAAGAGAGGTTAGATTCTGCCCTTCTGAGCTGGGAATTTCTGGTTAAAGGATTATTGTGCCTGCTTATTTGAACTGTTTCTTCCTGAAATTGGTGTGCCTTGTTTACTGTAGCATAGACTAGATTCAGGCATGCTGAATCTAGCTTTGTTTGTATAACTTGAGCACTAATCCAGGCCATCTTTTTGGAGAAGGTTACCCTGCACTCTAGTGGCAGGAGTGTGCAGTTAGAATTTGTCTGATTGAAGACTGCTGGAACAGAGCTCAGTTTTGAGCTTTTTTACTGGTTAATTAGGTAATTTGTTTAAATCAGTTTACTTGTTTTCTTTTGTAATATAAAAATTTGCACTATATTCATCTGCTTTACTGTGTTTGTGTTTCTTCCTACTTTATTGCATTTATTCTGCTGCATTTATTACTGCTTGTTAGCAGCCTGATTAAATTGTAACTGTTATTCTAAGCATTTGGTTGATGCACTTGGGCTTCAGACCAGTTGTTTTAATTTAAAAAGGTTTGTGGTCTGCACTGTTGTGGCAGGACAGGTAGCTTATATCATTCTAAGTTGGGAGTTGGGAGTTGCTCATCGAAGGTTTAGTGTCTGTTATTCTAAGAGTGTATTAGTTCTGGTTTAAGCACTTGGGCTTCGGGCCAGTTATTTTACATTAAGAAGGTGTGGTCTGCACTCTTGTGGGAGGAGATGGTAGATTCTGCCTTTCTGAGCTGGGAGTTTCTGGTTAAAGGCTTATTGTGCCTGCTTATTTGAACTGTTTCTTTCTGAAAATGGTAAGCCCTGTTTTCTGTAGCATAGACTAAATTCAGACCTGCTGAATCTAGCTTTGTTTGTATAACTTGAGCACTAATCCAGACCATCTTTTTCTGGAGATGGTTCCCCTGCACCCTAGTGCCAGGAGTGTACAGTTAGAACTTGTCTGATTGAAGACTGCTGGAATGGGGTTCAATTTTTAGCTTTTTATTGGTTAATTTGTTTAAATCAGTTTGCTCATTTGCTACTGTTATATAAAAAAATACACATTATGCATCACCGCTTAGCTAGGGTTAAACTATTCCTGGCGCCATAAAGTCTGCTTTTCAAATTTCCCTTAGAACTAGCCAGTTTTTTTAGTTTTAGCACTCAAATCTGTTTCTTTGAGCTCAGCACTTATTCAGAACTCATTGTAAGCACTAAATAAGCTACAAATTACTACAGCACTCAACTTTCCTCACTTGTCTAGAGGAAAACAGTTTTTAGCACTTAATAAATAAGCACCTATCCAGGCATGTCTAAGGGTCAGCTCCTGGTGTTTCCTCCTGTCTACCTGATGAATCTGGGAATCTTGGGGCAATACAGCAATTGCCTCATGTACACAGACAACCCTCTCCTCCTACCACCCAACACTACAACCTGTGAGAGGTGCACTTATATAGCAAAACTGAAAGCAAAGCTCTCTTCACTCACTGGACTAGACAGTCAAGAGGAGAAGGTAAACACTTGCACCACACCACACTCATCACATAGTCCCTCAAAACCTACACCACCAAAACACAGACATAGCAACACAAAACACACACCTACATTTGCAGAGGCTCTCAATAAAAATCTGCTCAAGCAACGAGATTTCCAAAGCAGAAACACATGCAACCACTACTCCCCAACACAACCCAAATGACACATAGCCCACAAACTCAGTGTGCCACTCAAACACAGCCCATAAGGCATAAAAACGTACTCAACACTATAGTCATAGGTTACTCTATAGTCAGACACACTGATGTTCCACTTACCAGGCTAAACAAAGAGAATGTTACTCTCAGCTGCCTGTTGGGTGTCATGATCCGCCACATAATGCACGCACTCAGGTCACTCCACAATAAGTACAAATATGACTCTGTCATTGTCTATGTTGGTGTGAATGACCTAAGACGTACCTCCCTGGACTACATGAAAAGAGACATGGAGGAGCTCTTCGATCTTGTAGCCCAGGCAGGTATGACCCTAGCCCTGAGTAGCATCCTGCCATCACCCAGAATGATACCACAGTACAAGGACAAAATGATTGACTTCAACAATTGACTAAGCTTCTGGTGGCATTCTAAGGGAATCCAGTATCTGTCTGCCTGGGATGATATGATCAACAGACCATGATATTTTGTCATAGATGGCCTGCACCTGTCACCCTTGGCATTCCAGATACTGGCTAAGGCTCTTGCCACCCCTATAGTGCCTTTTTTAGGCAAGGTTCATATGACAAATTCACCACTGTAACAGGTACAAGCAAGCAAAATCTGAGGGTAATGCTACTCAATGTTAGAAGTCTAAACCTCAAAATGCATTCACTCGAGGCACTCATTAAAATGGAGAACATTGACATCTGTGCAGTGACAGAGACCTGGTTCAAGGCTCCAGAGAGCACCCCTGCATTACCAGGCTATAATTCATACTACACCTTTTGGCCACCTAACCTGGACAAAAACACTAAAGGTGGAGCCGTGTCCATATTCATTAAGGATATCCAAACATCCAGGCTAGTTGTTCAGCATAAAGCATCCGAGATTATTCAAGTGCATCTAACTCTGGGCAAGACCACAATCCAAATTGTAACTTGCTACAGATCCCCCACCATGCCACAGGATTCCCACTCCTCATTTCTTGATACACTGGAAAATATTAGGGTACAACCCAACACCCTAATAATGGGCAATTTCAACTATCCCACCATTAACTGGAAAAACTACTCATGTACCAACTCTTTTGCTCAACGTTTTCTGTAATTCATAAATTCCAATGTCTTGGATCAACCTATCCACACGCCCGCCAGGGGCAGCAATATCCTAGACCTGGTTATTACCAACATGGGCGACCGGTGTTCCACACCAGAGGTCAATTCCTTGTTGGTCAGATCCAACGACAAGCTAATCAGCCTAGACATCCACATTCCACCCCCACCCCCCCATTAGGGAAATCACTATAAAAGATTTCTCCAAAGCCAACTTCATGCTTCTTAAGAGAGAAGTGGCAAACTTCATGACACCCATGCAGATGGACAATGGAGGTAAAACTGCTGAATCCTACACAAATGCACTTTATAAGCACTTACACAAGTGCATGGATCGTGTTATCCCTAACAGAACCAAAATGCTATCCTCCAAAAATAGGAAGCGAATCTTGTGATTCCCTGCCATAAACAAACTCTACAACAGAAGAAAGAAACTGTTGCAAAAAAGAGTAAAATCCCATGACTGGAAGAACTCCCTGGTCAGCCTCAGTAAGAAGCTGAGATCCCTCATAAAATCCTCCAAAGCTAGTTATAAAAACAAAACTGCCACTGATTCTAAAGACAACCACAAAGCATTCTATAGCTATTTCAAGAATCTCAATGGCAACACTCAGATCTGCTCTGAGTTACAGCACAATGGCACTAAATATACAGAACCCACTGATATTCCCAACATCCTGGCAGGTAGGTTCGGTGCTAACTTTACCCCCCTCACCCCCTAAAGGGTCCATCTCTATACTGGAAGAATGCAAAGTTCCTGTAATCACGGCTGAACAGATAAAAAACACACTCTCCAAAGCCAGGAACACAGCATCCATGGGACCTGACAACATCCCAGGATGCGTTCTACATGAATTACGGAATGACCTCTCACCCCACCTAAGCACCATGTTCCATCATAGCCTCACCTCAGGCTTTCTGCCCACTGAATGGTGCACAGCAACAGTTATCCCACTCCACAAAGGGGGGAACCACCACGGACACCGAGAACTACTGCCCCATTAGCCTAACGAATCTGGTCTGCAAGGCCATGGAATGTGTCATCATGGAACTTATAAACAAAGGCATTGGTAATCTCAAAACTCTGGACCCCACCCAGTTCGGGTTTGTAAAAGGCAGATCATGTCTCCTAAACCTGATTGACTTCTTTGAAGCAGTCACCAAAGCCGTAGATGAGGGTAAGGTGGTTCACACAGCCTACCTAGATCTTGCCAATGCTTTTGACACCATCTCCCACTCTGGAATTATAGATAAACTGACTAAACTAGGTATAAATCCCTATGTCACAAGATGGGTTGCCAACTGGCTCACTGACAGAATCCACACTGTGAAAGTAGCAGACTCCAAATCCACTTCAGACCAGTGACAAGTGGAGTACCACAGGGTTCAGTCCTGGGTCCTCTCCTGTTTGGTATCTACTTTTCTGAAGTACAGGCTAACACAGAAGGTCTTTGGCTAATGAAGTTCACAGATGACTGCAAACTAGGAGCCATAATTGAAACTCCCAACGATGTGGACATCCTACAAAAGGGCCTCACTGAAACAGATGCCTGGTGTCAAAGCCATGGCCTCAAGCTCAATGCCAAAAAGTGCATTGTCATCCCCTTTGGTAAAAACTCTGTAGCCATAAGCTACCACATAGGTGGTAGTCTACTTAACACCAAAAGTGTGATAAGAGACCTTGGGACACAGGTGGACAGTAGTCTCTCCTTTGATAATCACATTGCACAGTAGTCAGGAAATCCTTCTACATGGCACACCTCATCACAAAAGGTTTCTCATCCAGGAAAAAATTGGTCATTGTTCCCCTCTACTCGTCACTCTTTGGAACCATTATAGAGTACAATGCCCCTTTTGGTATGTACCTCACAAGACATCTACAACAACTGGAAAGGCTGCAGAAATACCTCACAAAGAGGATTACTGGCTTCAAACAGATGCCCTATGCAGACCATCTAAAAAAAATTCCAGCTTTACTCCGTAGCATATCACCTACTCAGAGGCAATCTCCACCTAACATACAAAGCTATGTCAAACCCAGAGCTGTTGGACCTGCTCCACTTAAAGAAATCCCAATCCCTCCAAGCTAGATGCTCTAGGGACATCAGCCTTGTCAAAACAATAAACAGATCATGCTGGGGAGATAGATTCCTGTCCCAGAGACTTCCCATATCCTGGAACAAACTACCTATCTATATCAAACAAAGCTCCTCATTAGCACTCTTCAAGAAAAATCTTGATGATTGGATGGGAAATAGGAAATTCACCCCGGGGATCCCTTCTGTAGCTGTGCTCGACAGAGGCCCAGGAAAATAATGGTGAAAGTCAGGGTACCTTTTAGGCTAGGCTTGTATAGACCCTAGGCCAATAGCCTAGTACCTACCTATGAACCTATGAAAACCCAGCCCTTGCCCTGTGAAGATAATTATACTGTGGTCAATAAATATAACATGCTAATGTTGACAGCCACTTAATTTCAGAATACAATAAAATCTGTAATAAGAAGTAGAAGAGACTTAAGTAAAAGAAAAGGTCAGTATTTGTATCATACACGGAATTCATGTCTTCTGGTATAGCAGCCTTGAGTACAGCTTTTATCCAAAAACTCCCCCAAAACGTGTTCCTTTGTATTTCTCAGTCAGACCAAGAGTGAAACTTGAGAATGTAATATTAATATGAGAATTAACTGCAACTCATTCTGTTGTTTGTTGTGTGCTATCAATCAGATAAATAGTCTTTGGTCCCTTCTCAGACACTCAGTAGATCCCTTTCTCTTACTGTATTGCCACTGGAAAATTGCAGTAGAAAACAGAAAATGATAATATTTTTAGAATCAGAACCTGTAAAAGAAGAGTGCCACTAAAAAGACAAAAAAGAACAGTACTGGAAAGAGAAAGTTAAGTGGAAACCTAGAGACAGTTTAAGAAAATATAGTTTGATATGGTATAACAAAGGAAATAAGAGAGGGCTTTACTAGAAAGGCTCACTCAGATTCTGCTGCAGTTTGCTGTGAGGGAAAGGTTAGTTTGCTTTTTATTTGTTGAATTTTGTATTAGTTTATTGCCTTTTTCTATTTTGAATACTGTGATTTGTTTTCTTTACAGTGTGTTTTACTTGTATTCTCCTTTTAACTGCATATTAAAACTTGAAAAGAGACCACAGCTCTGTCTCTAGTGAGTCAGACAGAAATGTTTTGCACCCTCCCACTCGGTTCACTCCCACTAGTTTCTGCTGTGCTCTTAAACACCACTGTCTTTCTAGATGCCTGGCCCTTATGTTAATTTGACCATATAATCTCATTTCCTCTCTGTTTTACTGGCTGGTGTAAGCACTAAATTATCATTTTATGAAATCACTCCCATTCAACTATTTAAATTTATTGTCCATCCTACTGTATTCCATAGTACCAGAATATAAAAGTGACCACCCCCTTTCAATCTACCTTGCTATTTTAAAAATAGTGACTTTCCACTAAAACTTAATGTTTCAAGCAGGAAAAACTTAAGTTACCTACTTTCACATCTAACTCCTTTAGTGCACAGTGCAGTGTTTAGGATAAACCATTTTTTTCAACTTACCTTTAAGCATCTATTGCAAGACCACCAGTTATTGGAGCACCCACATTCTGCCTCTCAGTAGTCATCTTGGGATTTGTGCTTCTTTTTTCTCCTGATGAGAGAAGGAGTGCACTTACATTATTTCCTTGAGACTGCTGATTACCAGAAAGCTTAATAACTGCTTAATAGGTGACAGCTTGGAATCTGTGCTTATATTCTGATACTGGTGAGAGTAGGAGCAGAGTGCATTGATTCCTGACTCTTTCTGGTTGGAGAGTGAGTGTCTGTGCTTAACATACCTGATTGGTCTGGTTTCATGTCTGAGGCATCTACCAGAAAAAGGCTACAAGCCTGCAGACCCTTGCATCATCTGGGAAAAGATTGTGGATTGCCAAACAGGCCATGGCCTGTTTCTCTTCTTGAGATTGGTGCTAACATTTTGCTTCTGGTGAGAGAAGAAGCAAAGGAGTATTGTATCCCAGCAGAGTGAAACTGTGCTGAGACTAGCATTAGTAGTAGCCAGGCAGTAGCCATTCATGTGACTCCCCTCTTTTCATCATTCTTGACAAGCTAATTCTTTATTTTTCAATAAGTACTGCTTGATTTCCTCCTAACTTCAGAATATCTGCCTAAATACTTCATCCTTAAATTTTCAGGGTCTGCGTATTAGTTTCCCCTCAAGAGTTTGGCAGTGATCTGTACAGACTCAGACACCTTGAGAGACATTTTTCCTGTAAAAGGAATATATAAGGAAACAGCTCCAGGAATAATGACCATCTCTCCAGGCATGTCTAAAGGTCAGTTCACTGTGCTTTCTCCTATTAACCTGGTAAACTTGGGCATTCTGAGGCAGTGTAGCAACTGCCTCATGTACACAGACAACCCTTTCCTCTAACCTTCCAACACTCAGACTTGTGACAGATGCATTTATATATCTAAATTGGAAGCCATGCACTCTCAAGCCAAGACCAGAATAGCTGGTCACGAGAAGGTCAGCACCTGCACCACACCACATGCATCACATAGCCCTCCAGAGCACCCAACATCACAGCTCTCACATAAAAACACAAACCACACACCCACCTTCACGGAGGCTCTCAATAGAAATCTACCCAAACAGCAGAGACCTCCAAGGCAGAAATGCACTCGACCACCACAACACAGCACAAACCACAAGACACATAGCTCACCTACACATTGTGCCCCTCAGCCTAAGGCCCTAAGGCAAAACAGCTTCACCATTACACTAATCATAGGTGACTCGATAGTGAGGCACACTGATGTCCCACTCACTAGGTTGAATAAGGAGAAGGTAACAGTCAGCTGTCTATCAGGTGCCAGAATCCGACACATAACACATGCACTCAGGTCACTCCACAACAAGTACAAGTATGACTCTGTCATTGTCCATGTGGGTGTGAGTAACCTGAGATGTACCTCCCTGGACTACATGAAAAGAGACATGGAGGACCTCTCAGATTATGTAGCCCAGGCAGGTATGACCCTTTCCCTTAGCAGCATCCTACCATCACCCAGAATGATATCACAGTACAAGTACAAGTACAATTGTCTAAGTTTCTGGTGTCATTCAAAGGGGATCCTGTATCTGTCTGCTTGGGATGACATGATTGACAGACCTCGATGCTTTGCCAGAGATGGCCTGCATATGTCTACACTGGATTTCTGGATACTGGCTAAGGCTCTTGCCATTCCTATAGTGCCTTTTTAGGCAATGTTACAAAGACCAAATTACCACCATAATAGCTATAAATAAATGCAATCTGATTGTCATGCTGCTCAGTGCTAGAAATCTAAATCTCAAGCTGCACTTGCTCAAAGCACTCCTCAAAATGGAGAACATTGACATTTGTGTTGTAACGGAGACCTGGTTTAAAACAGGAGAAAGCACTGCTGTCCTACCAGGCTATAACTCATTCCACAATGTTTGGCCCCAGAACATGGACCAAAGCTCCAAAGACAGTCCTGTCTCCATATTCATAAAGGATATGCACACCTCCAGACTAGTAGCCCAGCATAACGCATCTGAGATATTTCAGGTACAACTAACACTGGGTAAGACGGCGATTCAGATTGTAGCCTGCTATTGGTCCCCAACCATGTCCCAAGACTCTCACTCCATGTTCCTAAGCACCCTGGAAACTATTAGGCTCCAACCCAACACTCTCACACTAGGTGACTTCTACTACCCCTCCATCAACTGGGAAAACTACTCATGCACCAATACACTGGCCCAATGCTTCCTGGAATTCATCAGTTCCAATGCCCTGGACCAACTCATTCTTACCCCCACTAGAGGAAGCAACATCCTTGACCTGGTTATTACTAACATGTGCAATCATTGCTCTACATCAATAGTCAATTCCTCCCTGGTTAGATCTGACCACCAACTAATCACCATGGAAATTCACATCTCACCCACACCCCTCACAAAAGTAACGGCCATGAAAAACTTCTCCAAAGTGACTTTGGGCTCCTAAAAACAGAGGTGGCTAACTTCACGGCACCCATGTCAATGAAAAATAGATGCATTACTGCTGAATCATACAACAATGCACTGTACAAACGCATACATAAATGCATGGAAATAGCCATACCCAACAGAGCCAAGACGCTGTCCTCCAAAAAAGGAAGCCAATCTGGTGGTACCCTGCAATTAATAAACTCTACAACAGAAGGGCAAAACTGTTGCAGAAAAAGGTGAAGTCTTAAGACTGGAAAAACTCCCTTATTAGTCTCATCAAAAAGTTAAGATCCCTCATCAAAACCTCTAAACCCAGCTATGAAGGCAGAATTGGGCAAACACTAAAAATAACCACAAAGCCTTCTATGGTTATATCAAGAATCTCCATGGCAATACCCAGGTTTGCTTTGAGTTACTGCACAACGGTACCTCTTATACTGAGCCAATGGATATTGCCAGCATACTGGCTGCCAGATTCAGTGCCAACTTTACCCCTCTCCCCCCTCCTAAAGGACCAATCTCAATACTGGAGGAATGCCAGGCACTCAGCATTACTGCAGCACAAGTTAAAGCTGCATTGTCCAAGACCAAGAATACAGCTTCCATGGGACCTGACAATATCCCTGGATGTGTTCTATATGAACTACAAAGTGAACTGGCACCACATCTGTGTGCCCTGTTCAATCACTGCCTCGCTGCAGGCTTTGTCTCTACCGAATGGCGCACTGCTACAGTCATCCCTCTCCATTAAGGGGGAGTGACTACAGACCCTGGGAATAATCACCCCATTAGCCTGATGAGTCTGATATGTAAGGCTATTTAGTGCATCATCATGGACCTAATTAACAAGGATATAGGGAATCTTCAAACTCTAGATCCCACGCAATTTGGATTTGTGAAAGGTAGATCATCCCTGCTCAACCTGGTTGAGTTCTTTGAGTCAGTTACCAGAGCTGTGGATGAGGGCAAGGCAGTTCATGCAGCCTACCTCGATCTGGACAAGGCCTTTGATACCATTCTTCACTCAGGAATTATTGATAAACAAACCAAACTAGCATCAGCTCCTATATCACCAGGTGGGTTGCAAATTGGTTCATAGATAGAACCCACAATGTGAAAGTAGCGAACTCCAAGTCAGACTGCTGACAAGTCATGAGTGGAGTCCCACAGGGATCAGTCCTGGGTCCTCTCCTGTTTGGCATCTACTTCTCATAAGTCCAGGCCAACATGGAGGGACTCTGGCTGACCAAGTTCACAGACAACTGCAAGCTGGGAGCCGTTATTAACTTCCCAAGTGATGTAGACATCCTACAAAAAGGCCTCACTGAGACCAATGACTGGTGTCAAAACAATGGCCTTAATGCCAAAAAATGCGTCGTCATCCACTTTGGGAAAAACTCCTTTCCCATTAATTACCACGTCAATGGGAGCCCACTGAACACTGAAGGCATTTTAAGAGATCTGGGGATACAGGTTGACAGCAACCTCTCCTTCGACCATTACATTGTCACTGTGGTCAGAAATTCCTTCTGTGTGGCACATCTCATTACCAAGGGTTTTGCATCCAGGAAGAAGGAGGTCATCATCTCTCTCTACTCTTCCCTGATTAGGCCAATCATAGAGTACAATGCCCCATTTGGCATGTACCTCACCAGACACATGCAACAGCTGGAAAGGCCCCAAATGTACCTCATGAAGAGGATCCTAGGCCTTAAACATGTGTCCTACATGGACAGACTCAAAAAACTCCAACTATTCTGTCTCATATCATCTACTAAGAGGTGATTTCTGCTTGACTTACAAAGCCATGTCTGACTCAGCTCTGTTAGAAATGCTACATCTAAAGAAATCCAAATCCCTCCACACCACATGCTCCAGAGACCTCAACCTCATTACCACAATCAACAGAACATGCTGGAGGGACAGGTTCATAACCCAGAGACTGCCCATGCTTTGGAATAGACTTCCCATACATGTCAAGCAGAGCACCTCACTGGCCCTCTTCAAGAGAAATCTTGATGAGTGGATGGGAAATAGAAAGTTCACCCCGGGGATCACTGCAGTGGCTCTACTTGATAGAGGCAGTGGGAACAAACTTTAGACGGCATGATGCCAGGGCACTTCTATGGGTTATGCTTGTGAACAGGAAGGTTATTCTCTTAAATTCAGTAAATGATATTAAAATGCTATCTTGTTAATTAAGACATCTGCTAGTAACTATGGAGCAGCTCAGCTGGGTCAAGCTAAATCTGTTCTGATGGAATTAATTTCCCTTAAAAGGTAAACAAGTAAACGACACATATGAATCATACTCAGACTAAACTACTGTACATGCAAATGTTATTGATGCATCACAGTAAAAAAAGGCATATCCAAACTTTTGTGAAGCATTTGCAAGTGTATGTGGCTTTGGTTGCTTTTACTACTGATTTGTCTTGTTTTTTCTCTTTTTCACACTATAATGTGATCACAGTGACTGTAGGTAACGGATGTGGTTGGGGGAGGGGCTCAGTCTTTCTCACAAGGGTGTAAATAAATTCAATTTTTTTCTGTTTTCATAGTTTTCATTTTATGCTTCTCTATGCTTAAAAGCTAATGAAGCAAGACTTCTTTTCATATAACTTGATAGATCACAGTAAATTATAAAATAAAACTCTAAACTGTAACTAACGTTGTTTTGAGTTCCCTACCCAGCCATTTCACCTTACATAGTAAGACCCACTGAGTAGTATCCCTCTAAATGTTTCCCACAGGGACCTGTTAATGTGTTTACAGAAAGATTGTTGCATTATTTGATGTGAAACATGTCCTGTGTCATGGCTATGCTGTGACACTAATCTCAGCCCTAAATGTTGCCACGCTGTTTCTTAGCAACTGCTTCAATACTGGTACAGTACTGCTAAGTGACCCTTTCCTAGAAGTAATACACAGAGGACAAATTTATGAGATGTGAAATTGACCAGCTCTCTGCGTCTGAGAACTGGTCTCTTCCTGAGTTTAGCAGCTGCCACACCAAAGGCAATGCACATTTAAACATGTATTTCTATATTCTGCATGCAATTATCTAGTAAAGGTTTATATGTTAAGGGAGAAAACCAGCACAACTGATTTGCTTGTACTACTTTTTTCTCTCTCTTCTTTTTCATTGCAGTATTTAATATCTGCTGCAGTAAAACTTAATTTTTCCATGGTCTATATAAACAAGTCCAAGCTAACATTTAGGAGAAATGAAAGGGATACATAGGAAAATGCGGCTGGTCATTCCGTTCCTACTGACACCAATGCACTACATAATGGATTATTTTAAACATCTGTGGGAGTTAGATTAGTTGCCATTAGGAGCCTTAGAACTTTGATTCCCTTAATAACTTAACTCACCATAGTCCATAGAGCGATGTGCATTATATCAGCATTACAACTGAACTTCGAGCAGGGTAGTTTATACTGAAATAATACTGTTCAGCGGCCATCATCTGCTGAGCCCTCCAATTAGGTTTGGACACTTAATTTTATTTAGTTATTTGTTTATGTATTTATATATGTATGTATGTGTGTATCTATGTATTTATTTAATGTTTTAACTAGGGTAGAGCACTGACTGAAATGGGACAGTTTCAGGTTCAGCCCCGGAGCGAGAAATAATTACAGAGGGGAAAAAAGCATATAGTACACTAAATGAATGCAAACGTTTACATTATCAAACTAAATGTTAGAAAAAGATTAGCAATAAACTGTACATAACAGATTGCTGGACTTGGTGAGGTGATTTGGCATGCAATTTGAAATATTTCTTTGAGTTTATCTGAGTACTCATCATCATAAGTAAGTGCTGTGTGACTCAATGTTAGTTTCATTACTGGGATTTTCTACTGCCTCATGCAATGAAAAAGGGATCAAGAATGACAACAAAGGCTTTTTGTGATATACTGCAGTAAGCACTAATGGACAGGCAGACTTATCTAGGTTAAGGACTGTAGGATTCAGAGAAGACAGTAAAAAGCAATAGTACTTGAGTATTTTTTTTGCATTTGCAATGGAAGTGTAGAGGGAGATGCCATGACTAGAAAAAGAAGGACAGCCTACACTGCTCCTATACAGGAGTAAAGCCCTGAGTATGGTGCAGGCATCCCAAGTTTGAATAACAACTAGTGCTTCTAATGAAGATGATGGGAAGGATGGATGTGTCCATTTGAGAGGAGGGAATTGTGCATGTCTGCAGTACAATCACATGGTTCGATCTCCTTGGTGGGGACCATAGAGACACTCATATAGTGTTGTCTTTGGGTAAGTGGGTCAGGCAATTTTTCTGGAAACTGCAGCTAAAGGAAGTGAAGGGTTGGTTTAACACTGAAACCCATTGCTCGTCTCACCCGTATGGTGTTATGGAGGACTAGGATGCTACTGAGCATTCACAGGAGAGGAATATCAGAAAAAAAAAGAACACACCTAGACATCAATATGACTCTGCTTGAAGTGCCTTAAGTCTTCTGACTGGCACTGAGTTGAGTTAGTATGTGGGAAGCTACGGTAGGTTGGTCATCAATGTTAATGAAGAGAATCTCTACAGAAGTTGATGGTCAGCTTCAAGGAGCCAACAGATGTGAAATAATAAAAGAAAATGAAAAAATGAAAGAACAGAAAAAAAGAGAGCAGTGGATATTTTCATGGGCAGAAGTGGAAGAGATGAAAACTGAACTGAGTGGATGTATGATAGGGCATGGCAACCACGCAGGCTTGTGTATTTTTTAGAAATCTCTCTGGTGTACTAGAAGATCTCTGAAATAGTTGGTCAGCAGATTACTCAGCAGTGAAGATGAACCAGAGGAATGGAAGAAAACAAATGCGGTACTCATCTATAAGTGCGACAGGGAAAAATCTGATGAGTATCTTTCCAGTTTACTTAAAACTGATGACAAGGAAAGTCATGGAGAAAATCCTAAATGAAAAGCTGCTTTATTTTTTACTGAAGCACAACAATTTGCATGACAAAAACAGCATGAGTTCATAGCTATCACTTTTGTGACTGGGTTACAGCGCAATTTGACAATGGATTACTAGAAGCCATAATCTACCTGAACTTCATCAAGGCCTTTAACTCAGTCCCATAGAAAACTTCTGAAGAGTAAGTTTAGAGGTGTTAGTTGAGGTGCTTTGGTTACTTAGCAAGTATATGCAATGGGTTTGTTGTCTGTGAGGTTTAGAGGTACTGCCTCTTGAAAGAGGCCCCTTCACAAATGGAAGACATGCTGAAGAGAGTATATCTCTTAACATCCCTGAGAATGGCCTGCAAATGCCACAAGATGAGCTAGTGACTGTTGCTAGGGATAGAGAAGTATGGCATCTCCTACTACCACCATTGCCATTTCCAGGTAACAGTAATTCGGAAAACGAAGGGATGAATGTTAACAAGTATTGCTAGACCTATAAAAGGATAAATGTACAGTCCATAGACAACTGTAAAAATTGAAAAAAATATGAATTACTGTGCAGCTAAACGAAACCTATTATATAGCACATATATAAATGGATATATCATGCACACAAGCACACACACACATAACTGTCACATGTCTAGTGTATTCAAATGAGACACTGAGGTACTGTGATGGATTCAGGTTGTTTATTGTACATAAACACATCAACAGCTGTAACCGGAATATATATTTAAGCTAACTGACTGGACTCATTACTTCAAGCACACTGGTATGTGCATCCCCATTCATGCCTGCATTTTCTGACTGACTATACAAAATGGCACTGATCTTCTAAGTGCAAAGTATCTTATGTGCACATGCTATCTAGCTACAGTAGCTGACTAGGTGCAATACACACAATGATCTACATCTTCCTCTTTGATTTGTTTGAAATGCTATAGGAAAACAAGACATTTTTTTGCTAGCTAGATATCACATCAACATTTAACAACAAATGAATTCAAGTCCAAGTAGCTGTGTATCTCGGATTGGGTCTGGAAATTCTACCCAGTCTGGTCACATAAAAACTTTGACTGGGCTTAGCAACAGGCACCGTATCTGGGGATTGTTTTACAATTGAAACTTTGAGATTATGTCAGGATTACTTGAAAAAGATACACTGTCCTCTGAAATTTGAACAAGTGAGAGTCACTCTGAGAAACAGAGTCTCTGGCACAGGCAAATTGTTGCATCGCTGGTTTGGAAACTGGTTGTATGTGTCATCGATTCCTCCTGGAATCCATTCCATCAGATTTTATGATCTAAGATATTGGTTCTTCACAATATTCTTGACAATTCCCACTCAATCATATCATTTAGATGTTTGCATTCTCACAATCTCTCCTTGTCTTAATGGTCTAAGGGGTTTGCTGGATTTATCAACTTTTATGTTGTACAACGTTTGTGACTGGCATTTTTTCAAAAGTTGAGTATTGACCATTTTGTTGTTCTTTGCATTTAGAATCATTAACTGTTTACTGATTGGAAGAGTTGCTCTACTCTGTTTGGATATCAGTCACTGAGCAGGTGAACCAATCAAATTATCTTGAGGAATGTTTCTGTATCTCTCTCTTGGATTTCTCCACCAAGTACTTTGCACTTTGAACTACACGCTCAGCTAATCCAGTGGACTGTGGACACTAAGGATTACTAGTAACATGGACAACGTCCCAAAACTCAGCAAAATTCTTGAACTGCTGACTTGTAAACTGTGCACCATTGTCAGATATGACTTTGTGCAGACTACTATGAACAGAAAAATGTCTTTTCAATTTCGTAATGACAGTGCTGGACATTAAGTTAGGATGAAGGTCAATTTCAGACCAGTTCAAATAAGAGTTTACTAACACTAAGTAATTCTGACCATTCCATTCAAAAATATCAGTAGCAACCATCGACCATGGTAATTCAGGAATCTGGTTTAGCTGAAGTGGTTCTTTTTGTTGGTGTGATTTAGTACTGCTGCAAATGGAACATGCTAGAGTTTCCTTCTGTATATCTTTTCACATAGAAAGCCACAGTACTATGCCTCTTGCCCTTCTTTTGAATGAATCAGTACCCGGGTGGCTATGATACAAAATTGTGATATATTCCTGTCGTAATGCTGTAGAAATTATCACTTCAGGACCTTTCATGATGATTCCATCTTCCATCATGAGCTCATCTCTGTAGGGAAAATACTTCTGTATGTCAAGTGGTAAACTGGTTTGTCATGCTGCCCATCCTTGACTGATAGCATGTTTCAGCTTCTGGAGAACTAGCTCTGAAGCGGTGTGATTTCTACATCAGGACATGATGAGGAAAAATGTTTGACTTCCATGACGTCAAATTCTGCTTTTTCATTATTATGTTGTTCTGCTGCTTGTCTTGAGTGCTCTTGACAAAGCATCAGCAGAGTATAGAAATCTGTTTTTTGTATAGGCAATATTGAAATTGCACTTTTGCAATTTTTAACATCATGCATTGCAAGTGTGCTGGGGCTGTATGTATTGGCTTTTTCAGAATTGTCACTAGAGGTTTGTGATCAGTGTCTATTTCAACAGGTTTGCCATAAATATAATCACTGAACTTCGAACATGCATACACTACTGCCAAAAGCTCTTTTTCAATTTGTGCATACTACATTTGAGTTTGTGTTAAACTTCTGGATGCATAGGCTGCTGGTATGCCTTCTTGAAGACATGCTGCACTAAGACCATACTTTGAAGCATCACATGAAAGAGTTACTGGTTTGTGAACATCATAATATCTCAATGTGGGTGGATTGGCAATTTTCTGCTTCAGAACATCAAATGCTTTTTGTTGTTGATCCAACCAGGACCAGTTTACATTTTTGTGTGTCAGCTCACATAACTCTGCTGAAAGCTCACTCAGGTTTGAAATGAAGTTTCCTAAATAGTTGACCATACCAAGAAATCACTGTAAAGATGTTTTCTGGAACTGCCATCTCAAGAATTTCTGCTTGTTTAGATGGATCTGGTTGTAAACTAGAACTGATAATCAAATGACCCACATAAGTAACTTCTTTCAGTATGAATTTACATTTTTGAGGATTCAGTTTAAGATTTACTTCATGAGCATGATCTAGAACTTTCTTGAGGTTTCTATCATGTTTGACTTTATCTTTGCCCCCTATAATAATGTCATGTACTATAATAGCACATGGATACCTGAAAAAATGTGTTCCATCACATGTTGAAATACTTCACGGGCAGAAATTATCCCAAATAGCATTCTCAAAAATCTGTATCTACCAAATGGTGTACTGAAAGTGGTTAACAATGAAGATTTGTGATCCATCAAAATTTGTCAAAAGGAACATTTTGCATCTATGACTGAAAAAAACAGTGGCATTTTGCATGAGACTGGCTATTTCTTCTACTGTGCACATTGGATGATGAGGATGTTTAAGCGCTTTGTTTCTCAGATCAACACATATTTGAATATTATCTGAGCTTTTCTTATGAGCTACGACCATGGAAGATACCCATTTTTGTTGGTTCTTTTACTGGAGTAAGAACACCTAAATTCATTGTTTTGTCAAGTTCTGCTTTTACTTTGCTCATCATTGCTATCAGAACCTTCCTTGTTCATCTGACAACTGGATTAACAAAGATGAACTTCATGGAATATGTGACTGGAAATTTGCCAAACTCGTCTTTGTAAATAGCATTTTCCCTAAAAATGTTGTGTGTAAAATTATCGTTGTTGTTCAAACTTATATGGTGGACCTCTTTATAAAATTAAATCTGTTCCATTCTCAAACTGTCTTTGAGGCCTAACACCACCATAAATAGCACAAGTAACAACAAACTGAGGGCAATGCTACTCAATGCCAGAAATCTAAACCTCAAAATGCACGCACTCGAGGCACTCCTCAGTATGGAGAACATCGACATCTGTGCAGTAACAGAAGCCTGGTTTAAGGCTCCTGAGAGCACCCCAGCACTACTAGGCTATAACTCATACCATAACTTTCGGCCACAGAACCAGGACCGAAACACAAAAGGCGGGGGTGTATCCATATTCACCAAGGATGCCCACACCTCCAGGTTAGTGGCGTAGCACAATGCATCAGAGATCATCCATGTGCAACTAAAAATGGGCAAAACTGCAATCCAAATTATAGCTTGCTACAGATCACCCACCATGGCCCAGGACTCCCATTCCGCATTTCTGGAGACACTGGGAAATATGAAGGTCCTACCAAACACCCTAATACTGAGTGATTTCAATTACCCAAACAAAAACTGGGAGAACTACTCAAGTACTAACTCCTTTGCCCAACGCTTCCTAGAAATTATAAACTTGAATGCCCTGGATCAACTGGTCAACACCCCACCAGAGGGAACAACATATTGGACCTAGTCATCACCAACATGTGCAACCGATGTTCCACACCGGAGGTTAACCCCTCGCTGGTTAGATCAGACCATAGACTAATCATTCTGGATATCCACATTCTGCCCCCCACACCCAGTCAAGGAAACCACCATGAAAAACTTTTCAAAAGCAAACTTTACGTTACTTAAGACTGAGGTGGAAAGGTTCACAGCCCCCATGCTAAAGGACAATGCTGTCAAAGCTGCTGAAACCTTTACAAAGGCACTCTATGAGCATCTGCAGGAATGCATGGATCATGCTATCCCAAGTAAAACCAAGACTCATTCCTCCAAGAAAAGGAAACCAGTCTGATGGACTCCTGCCATAAACAAGCTATACAACAGAAGGAGGAAACTAGTACAGAAAAGAGTAAAATCCCTAGAAGGAAAGACATCCCTGATCAGTATCAGCAAGAAACTACGATCCCTCATTAAATCATCCAAGGCTAGTTTCGAAAGAAAAATTGCCAATGACTTCAAAGATAATCACAAAGCGTTCTTTAGCTATGTCAAGAACCTAAGTGGAAACTCTCAGATCTGCTCTGAGTTAGTGCAGAATAGCACAAAATACACTGAACTGACTGATATTGCCAACATTCTGTCAGACAGGTTTAGTGCAAACTTCAACCCCCTCTCACCCCCTAAAAGCCCATAACCATACCAAAAGAATGTAGGGCCCCTTCAATCACCGACACACAGGTTAAAACAGCCTTATCCAAAGCCAAAAACACAGCTTCAATGGGACTGGACGGTGTCCCAGGCTCTGTCTTGCAAGAGCTCCAAAAGGAACTAACCCCTCACCTAAACACACTGTTCAAACTCAGCCTCTCTACAGGCTACATACCCACAGAGTGGAGCATAGCAACGGTTATCCTGCTCAACAAAGGTGGAGCCACAACAGACCCCAGGAACTTTCGCCCTATAAGCCTGACTAGCCTGGTCTGCAAGGCTATGGAACACATCATCATGGAACTCATTAACAGAGACATTGGGAACCTCCAAACCTTGTACCCTACCCAGTTTGGCTTTGTTAAGGGCAAATCATGCCTCCTAAACCTGGTGGACTTCTTTGAGATGGTTACCAAGGCATTAGAAGAGAGAAAGGAGGTCCACACAGCCTACCTAGACCTCGCAAAGGCTTTCAACACCATTCCCCATTTTAGTATTATAGACAAGTTCATCAGCTTGAACATAAACCCCTACGTCACGAGATGGATTACCAACTGGCTCATGGATAGAACCCACATGGTGAGAGTTGCAGGCTCTACATCTGACTCTAAACTGGTTACAAGTGGCATCCCCCAGAGCTCAGTCCTAGGACCCCTCCTGTTTGGTATATATTTCGCAGAGGTAGAGGCAAGCATAGGACTATGGCTGACCAAGTTCACAGATGACTGCAAACTAGGGGCCATAATTGATTTTCCAGCTGATACAGACACCCTCCAGATGGGTCTCACTGAGACGGATACCTGGTGTCAAAATCATGGCCTCAAGCTAAATGCCAAAAAGTGCGTAGTCATCCCCTTTGGAAAAAACAAAGTACCCACGAACTACCATATAGGTGGTAGTCCCCTAAATACAGAAAATGTAATAAGGGATCTGGGGCCCAAGTAGATAGTAATCTCTCCTTTGATAATCATATTGCCAAGGTGGTTAGAAAATCCTTCTGTGTGGCCCACCTAATCACAAAAGGGTTCACATCTAGAACAAAATAGGTTATTGTGCCTCTCTACTCATCCCTCATTAGACCCATCATAGAATACAATGCCCCATTTAGGATGTACCTTACAAGACACCTGCAACAGCTGGAAAGACCACAAAAAGTACCTCACCAAGAGGATTGCTGGCCTCAAACAGATGGCCTATGCAGCTTGACTCAAGAAACTCCAGCTGTACTTGGTTGCATACTGCTTACTCAGAGGTAATCTCTGCCTGACATACAAGGCCATGTCCAACCCAGAATTGATGGACATGCTCCACCTAAAAAAAAACAAATCTCGGAGAGCCACATGCTCTAGAAATATAAACCTCACCACAATGATAAATAGGACATGCTGGAGGGATAGATTCCTATCCCAAAGACTCCCCATGCTTTGGAACAGGATTCCAATATACATCAGGCAGAGCTCCTCACTAACACTCTTCAAGAGAAACCTTGACGGGTGGATGGGAAACAGAAAATTTACCCCGGAGATCACTGTAGTGGCTCTGCTGGACAGTGGCGCAGGGAACTTATGGCTCTGCTGGACAGAGGCACAGGGAACAAATCTAAGGGGGTGGTGAAATCCAACACATTCTGCCTAGGCTTATAAATGCCCTTGGGCAGATAGCCTTGTACTTACCTATGAACCTATGAACAATTGACTGCATGTGTCATTTGACCACGTAAAACTGCAGGTCATAACTGTTCCCAGCAGAATGGCATGTGAGAACTACAGCACCATTAGTATGAATCTCTTCTCCACCGTAAGCAACTAGTTTTGCACACTTTGCTGAATCAAGTTTCTCACCAGCTCTTACTCTGGCAAACATTTGTGCTGATATAACATTGCACTTGGATTCAGTGTCTACTTTAAGCTCTGCAGGTTTCCTGCTATCTGAACAGTACAAAATATTTCACTCTTTGCTGACAACTGATAATCTACTTTGTTAACTGATTCATTAATTACAGAGACACCATCAACATAAAATCTTTGCTCACAGCTCTCTCTCTGATCTACTTGTTTTTTCAGAAGCACTCTTTTAATAAAAGTATGTGCAACTTTATACTTGTAAAGCATTTTGAAATGATTCCACTTTTAACATTTGTAACATTGTTGACCAAAAGCTATGTACTTTTCTTGTTTAGGTTCATGACTGCCTCTACAATTTCATCAGCCAAAAATAATGTTGAGTGTTGTGGCCCCAATCAGTTTATATTTCTTGCTCATCTTAGCTTTATGTTGCACACTATCAACATTCACACTGGCAGATACTGCATGTGCACTTTTCTCATTTGTAAGCATATTTATATGCTTTCTGTAAGCTCACATATTTGACAACTCTAATTTTTCTGCACAATGTTAAATCACAGTCTTGAAGCAAAATCGTTCTCACTGCATCAGTATTAAAGTACAGTTTTGTACCTACCATAAATGTAGATGTTCGAGGATCCACATTGCTGCAGTCCTAACCATTGGGTAGTCCGCTGTCCAGTCGGCCCGAATACCAAAGTATATGGCTGACGTCGGTCAAGGCGCATTAGACTGATGTCAGGACGTCAGGGTACTAATGCGCATGACCGACGTCATATCCTCAGTCTTTTCTTGCCCCAGATGTCAGAAGACCCTAAAAAGACAAGGCCCAAACCAAAAAACCAAAAAACCCTGCACCAAACATATATACAATATATACAAATGTACAAGAGTATATCCTAACCCACACCACCACCCCTAAACACAGAGGGGAAGGAGGGAGGGTAAATTGGACTGCAGCAATGTGGATCCTCGAACATCTACATTTATGGTAGGTACAAAACTGTACTATGTTCTTCATTCCACATTGCTGCAGTCCTAACCATTGGGTAGAATCCCAAAGCAGAGTTAAGGGAGGCTGGCAAATCATAAGGAAGCAGGAGCTGTCAACATGCCTTGCAAAATAGCTGTGGCAAAACCAGCCCTAGATTTAGAGTAGAGCGGAAGATGGTAATGCTTAGAAAAAGTATGCACTGAACTCCAAGTAGCTGCCTCCAAAATATCCTTAGTTGTCACCCCCCTTAGAAATGCTGTTGAAGTGGCAGCAGCCCTAGTGGAATGAGGCCTAATCCCAGCTGGAATCTCCTTGCCATGATGGGAATAACAAAATGAAATGCAAAACCCAATCCACTTAGAAATAGTTTGCTTAGACACAGGCTTGCCCTGAGAACTCAAAGCAAAAGAAACAAACAACTGCTGAGACTGCCTGAAATCCTTAGTCCTGCTTAAATAATAACGCAACTGCCTATGTACATCTAAAGTGTGCAAAATCTTTTCCCCCTTATTTTGGGGATCTGCATAGAAAGTAGGCAAATGAATAGTTTGGTTTAAAGCCACACTAGAAACCACCTTAGGCATAAAGGAAGGATTAGTACGTAATGATACCCTATCCTTATGGAAAATCAAAAGGGCTCTACTGCCATAAGGGCCTGCAACTCAGCAACCCTTCTTGCACAACTAATAGCCAACAAAAAAGCAGTCTTCCATGACAAGTATTTCAATTCAGCAGTAGCCGCAGGCTCAAAAGGTTGTAGAGTAAGTTTTTCCAACACAAAATTGAGATCCCAAGCAGGAGTAGGAGCTCTACGTGGGGTCTTATATTCTTTGCCCCTCTAAGAAACTGCTTGAACAAAGGATGCGAAAACAATGGTGGGTCACAATCATAGTGAGCTGAAATTGCTGCAGCATGAATCTTAATGGAAGAGAAGGACAAACCTTTGTCCAATAACTCAGTAAGATATTGAAGAGCCACACTCAAATTAGGCTCAGAAATCTCCAAATTCTTTGCTGCACTCCAAAATAAAAATCTCTTCCATTTTTCTGCGTACACTTTCCTTGTACTAGGTCTTCTGGCTTCCATAATCACATTTAAAACTTGTTGAGGAAGTTGAGACCTGCTGTGTTTCAGAACAGAATATGCCAGGCTGTTAGATGAAGAGAGTGAAGCTTGACATTGAGCAGGTGACCGTCCTTCTGAGATAACAGATGTGGAATCAAAGGCAAAGGCCATGGAGGCTTCCTTACCAGACTCCTTAGTAGTGGGTACCAGTGTTGCCGAGGCCAATCTGGAGCTATTAAAATCATCCTTGGCTTGTCTTGTCTGACCTTTAGGAGCACCTTTGGAAGAAGAGGCAGAGGTGGAAAGGCATACACATGAAGATTTTTCCAACTGAAAGAAAGAGCATCCACTTTCCAAGCTGTGTGATGAAACCCCTTTGTGCAAAACTTTGGCAGCTGGTGGTTTAGTGGAGAAGCGAACAGATCTATGTCTGGAGTTCCCCATGACACTGTTAATTTCTGAAATACATGAAGATCCAGTTTCCACTCATGGGGATCCATGATTTGTCTGCTTAACACATCTGCTAAGGAGTTCTGTGCTCCCGGCAGAAACCTTGCCTGTAGAGTTAGTTGCAAGCTGAGCGCAGTTTCCCATAAAATCATTGCTTGCCTGCATAGAGGATAAGAATGTGTTCCCCCTTGTTTGTTGATGTACCACATGACAGTTGTGTTGTCTGTTAGAATCAACACCTGCCCTGGAAGAAGTAACTCCTTGAAAGCCATTAATGCAAACTGGACTGCTAACATCTCCTTCATGTTGATATGTAGATGCTGAAGTCTGGCAGGCCACTTGTCTTGTATCCACTTTCCATTTAGATGAGCTCCCCAAGCAACGTCCGAGGCATCTGTCGTTAAAATCTGACTCGCCTCTGGCCGGGTCACAGAGAGTCCCTTGTTTAGGTGACATTCCTGAGCCCACCACAAAAATTCTTTTTGAATGCAAGGTATTATTTGAATGACAGTGTCCAAATCCTGGCAGTGCTGTGTCCATACATTTTTGAGATACCATTGCAGCTTCCTCATATGCAGTTTGGCATTGGGAAGCACCAGAATACAAGATGCCATGAACCCTAAGGCTTGAAGGACTGTCCTTGCAGTCAGCCCGGACTGAAGAGATAATTGATGGAAGTAACTGGAAAGATTCTTTTGTTTGTCCGGGGTTAAAAGGCCATCTGGGCTGCTGTATTCAGTCTCACACCCAGAAAGCACATGTCTTGAGAGGGTACTAGACTGGACTTTATTTCGTTCACAGAATACCCTAGGCATCTTAGCACTGCTATGACATATTCCAAATGCTGTAGAAGGTCTTCCTTTTCTTGAGCCAGAATCAGGCAGTCGTCCAAATAAGGATAGATTTGAATTCCTTTTAGCCTGAAGTAAGCTATCACTGGAGCCAGAACCTTTGTGAATACTCTGGGCGCAGTAGATAAGCCAAAGGGCAATGCAGAGAACTGATAATGAGAATTTCCAGCTCGAAACGCAGATACTTTCTGCAACTTAGTCTTATAGGCACATGAAGGTAAGCTTCCTTGAGATCTAAAGTTACCATCCAGTGATCTTTGCCCAGCAGAGGTAAAAGCTGTTGTAACGTCAACATTTTGAACTTGGGAATGTCCAGATAAGTGTTGAGGATAGATAAATCCAAAATTGGTCTCCACGTGTTCCCCTTCTTTGGTACTAGGAACAGGCGAGAATAAAATCCTAGGCCCCTTTCTGGTACAGGGACTGGCTGAATGGCCCCTATTTGGAGTAACAGAGAAATTTGCTTGTGAGCCTCTTTCCTTTGTGGAGGAGGAACGTCTGGCATGCCTTTGAAAGGGGGCAAGGTATGGAAATAAAACCTGTAACCGTGGTGAATGATATCCAAAACCCATCTGTCTTGAGTAATTAAATCCCAATTTTCTTTGAAAAGAGACAGTCTTCCTCCCAAAGGAGCTGCCAGACGAGAATGTACTGGCAGCTGAAAAGGCAGGTCATTGGGTCTGTTTACGAAACGACTGACCCCTGCCCTCACCAGAAGTCTGAGCAGGAGAACTCCCTGTTCTAGGCCTAAAAGAACCTTGAGCTCTGCCCCTACCACGTCTAGACCTACCCCTAGACTGGGAATCATAAGCAGGATATGTCCATCCCTTAGTAGGCCAATTTCTGCTAAACTTTGGAGGCTGCACCTGCAAAAAATATTTAACAGTCTGCATAGATTTAGCCTTGTCCTCCATTTTCTTTAAAACTGCTTCCACAGGCGAACCAAACAACACATCAGACTGTAAAGGAGCATCCAAAATCCTTGTCTTAACATGCTCAGCTAAATTCTGATCCCTCAACCAAGCGTGCCTGCGAAGAACAGAACCAGTGGCAGCCACCCTCGAGGCGGCCTGCACAGCATCAAAACCACATTGCAAAGAATGCTTACCCACTTGTTCAGACACATGAACTAAATCCAGCAACTCTTTACACTCAATACCTTCCGCCAGAGCATCCACCTTAGATTTCAATTGTGTAAGGAGATAATTTTGATATTTTAGCATGTGAAACTGACAATTCAACGCCCTCATGGCTAAAGTGGAAGAAGTATACACTTTCTTTCCCCATCTATCCAAAGCCCTTGCCTCTTTATCAGAGGGAACAGGATTTTTAACAACCGAGGCCTTAACACCCTTAGGCCCCTGAGAAACAATTTCTGGGTCTGCCCTAGGACTCTTAAAAGATACTTATGAGCTTCAGGCACCCTATAGTACCTATCAGGTTTAACAGGGCAGGAGGCAAAGAATCAGGGTTCAGGGAAGCCTCTGCAAAACATCTTCCACCACATTCAACACAGGAGGTATAGCTAAGGGCCTATGCTGAGGTAAAACAAGAATTCCCTAAGCCTCTTCCTGGAATCAGAGAAATCTTGGCCTTCCCATTTAAAATGCTCCCTCATGGAATGCAGAGTCTCTGAAAATGAAAAATCCTCAGGAGGAGAAGCTGAAGGAGTGGAATCATCCACATCAGAATCAGAATAATGAGGATACTCCTGCAAGTCTTCAGTCAAGACTCAGAAGCCTCTGAACACTGTTCAAAACTCTCAAACTCAGGCTCCACCCTAGGCCTCTTATCAGGAGGGGCATAGAACCTCTAATCATAGTAATCAAATCCTCTGCCATTTTAAGCATATGTTTCTTAGGCACAGAACCTGAAGTGCTAGGAGAAGCCCCCACTGAAGCTAAACTTGGCCTACCTCTCAAAGAAGTCTTGGAAACAGAAGGAGAGGCTCTAACTACCTTAGGAAGAGAGGAAGAACAGTTACCTGAGAAGCCCCTCAGCCTGGCCTACCTCCTGAGAGGGCACATCCTGTAACAGTAAAGTCTCTGCCTGAGACTCCACAGAAACTCCTGGCAAAACTTCTGGCTCCACTGAGCCTTCTAAAGAACCGGCGTCCGGGACTGCCGGTTCTTCAACCCTAGGCTTTGCTGCTTTGTCCTTGCGCTTTTTGACGAAGCGGCGCGGAGCATCCGGCGGCATTTTATAATTACAACGCTTCCCAAACACTAACCTGGCACAGTCTAACCTTCTCTTAATAGTGCGTTTGTTAAATCTAGCACAAGAGCGGCATCCAACAACGCCGTGCTCAGGCCCTAAACAAGGTATACACAAAGTATGGTAATCCCTATGAGGTATCTGTTTCCCACAAGAAATACAGTTATTCACTTTTTCTGACATCCGGTTAAATACTGAGGCAAGAAAAAAACAAAATGTTCCCCAACGGGGTACTTAGCCAACTTTGATTCGGTCTGAAACTCCGACTTCAGAAAATTTCAGAACGCCAACCTGCACTCGCAAAACTGCTTCTGCATCGGACCATGCGGCAAAAAAGACTGAGGATATGACGTTGGTCATGCGCATTAGTACCCTGACGTCCTGACATCAGTCTAATGCGCCTTGACCGACGTCAGCCATATACTTTGGTATTCGGGCCGACTGGACAGCGGACTACCCAATGGTTAGGACTGCAGCAATGTGGAATGAAGAACATCACCACACACAAGCCTGTCTTTTATCAACTTGTCTCTCAGATCACCAAATCTGCATGCTTTTGCTTTATTTCTTAAGTCGGTAATATATGCTGCTATAGTTTCACCAGGCTTTTTATTCTCATATAAAACATATGCCTTTCTATTGCAATATTCATTTGAGGGTTACACATTTCTCTAAATTTATATTTTAAGCATTCAGCGTCTTTCTGCATTTCAGTCTGTATCACAATATGGTGGTTCTCCCCATACTCTTCATGCACGGCAGGTGCATGCACAAATGAATGTTCCCTTTCAATGGCTTCCGAGCCAGCTAAATTAAGAAGTATGAATGCTTTTTACGTGCATCTTTATCAGAAAATGTAGTCTGTATGAAAATATCATAGTCTTGCTTAAAAACTCGCCAATTTGTCAGCAATATTATTATCAAACACCAGAGGTCCAGGTCTATAAAATCCTTCTGCCATAACAACAAAATTTGTTTAAATATAGCTATAGACCAGGTACTTGTTATGCTCAAATGCACAATCTGTCTGAAAAGGCTTCACTTTAACACTGCAAACACTGTGAACACTCTGGAGCCATTGGATACTTCAAAATGTTTAGCCATCCTACCTGATTTCTGATACCTATCCCTATTCTATTCTACTCAAATCTCTGCCACAGCTTCAATTCATCTCTCTAAGATTCCTTTGCCTAAATACATGTATTGTATTTAGATGAACATTAATTTATTGTTTTGTAAATATCTTATAAGTGATTGACTCAGCTCATACATTTCAAGATATGTAAAATCTTGTCTTGCTGTATATTGAATGTTAAACTGTTGTTCTTATATGCTGTACTAATACATTGTATATTGTCTTTTTGTCTGGGGCTTTTTTCCTCGGGCATCCATTGAAAACGGGCTACCTTGGCCCAATGGACTTCCCCAGTTAACAAACTGAAATAAATAAATAAATATATTCATGAGAAAAAGTAATTCATAGGGAAACATGCGGTCAATTTAGCCTTTTCCCACATTTTAAACACTTTGGAAATTATTTCAAACACTTCTGTAATTATTTCAAATACTTTTATCAGTATGCCGCTATTTTGGACTTTTGTTTATCTCAGTATTTATTTTGAACATTTTGAATGCTTAACCACTTGACTGAAAAATTATTTAAACAAGTTTAAGCACCTTCAAATAATTGCTGACCTGTTTGCCAGTTGGGTCCTGCATATTCCTTCACTTCTAACTGCATGTGTCATGGTCAGCGAGTTGCTTAAACTTTGGATCCCATTCTGACACCATGTCACATGTCTTTTGTATTCAGATGAGACACTGAGCACTGTGATGGGTTTAAGTTGTGTAGGTACATAACCACATCAGGACTTGTAACTGGAACATATGTTTAAGCTAACTGACTCATCACTTCAAACACACTCAAATGTGCATCTGCATTAATGCCTGTATTCCCTCTGACTGCACGTGCTATGTAGCTACAGTGGTGGACTAGGTGCAATACATACAATGATCTGCAGTAACCTCACATAGTGACTTAAGAGCATGCATGCAAAAATACACACAAACACACACACACACACACACACACACACACACACACACACACACACGTGCACACACATGAACAAACACACATATGTATATTTTAAGTACCAAAACAAATGATTACTATCTCCTGTAATGATGAAGAAATAGGCAAGACATATGTGGAGAGTATATAAGCTGTTCCTCTGTGTTCATTCATGTGGAAATCACCTCTCCCCTTTCTAAGAGTGTTGAACATTTTGCCACAATGTAGGGTTTACAAGCTGCTATGACATCAATCCTGCCAAATTTCTTCACTTCCAGTCTCTTGAGCACCATTAGTGCAGATTTCACAGTGCTATTGAAGTGAACAAGCTTTGCCATGCCATGCCTTTCATAGTTTGGCACAGTGTGCTCGTACAGGCACATTAGTAGTGTTGTCCAGATATGAGACTCTGATAACACTGCAGAACACATTCCTCCATAATGTACAGTGGGAATCTATGAATGAGTCTAAACATATTTATGTCAATATACACTGCAAATAAACTAAAAAATGTTATACAGGGAAAGTCATTAAAATCCCTAATTTCATATTTACATTTGCTGTGAAGAATGTTTTGAAGAATTAGAAGAGATTGGACGTATTGTGAATGGTGTAAGCCAAAATAACACATTTGAAACAAACAAACTAAAAACTAGGCAAAAATCCTAGCTTAGTGCCCTGCATCTAGATATCAGAAGGATGAGTTTTTGTCTTACAAGGGCATTTCTCAAGATGCCCTTTACAAAAACATCATTTGCCCTGTTATGGAAATGTGAAAAAAAACATGGACATATGCACAAAATTTAGCAAAGAGTAGTTAATACCTGTACTTCACTGCATTATAAACATACAATATTGAAGCCTTTTGGGCCTATTTCTATAAGATTAGCACAAACCTTTAGAATGCACTGAGTAAAGCACAAGTAATCCTTCAAGCTATGTAATATATAAATGAGATGCAGTGTGAAATTAGCATATAGATGATCAGTAGTCACTCAGCATAAAAGTAAACAGTAAATGTCCCAATAGACAAGCACAGCTATAAAGGCTAAAACAAAAATACTCAGTATGCTAAAAGTAACTGCAAAGGAGAAGCAGTCCACCTTGGAAAAGGCATATACGTTGTACAATGACGCACAGGTATAATGCAGATGATTCAAAGATTCAAAAGATTCAAAGAAACTTTATTGTCATTTAGGAAGCATGAGTGCTACCTAAATGAAATTTTGAGTGTCAGCTCTTCTACAGGAGAAAACAAACACAAAAAGACAGACATGATAGGTATTAAAGAATAAGCAATAACTATAGTACAAAAGCAAATATATATGTAACTGATGCTCAGGAAGTTTGTACGGTAACTTCTATTGAGTGGAGCCTAAGACCTTTGACAGAATCAAATTATGTCTGTACATTTCAAACAAATGTTCATATCTCTGGAACCATAGGGGTTATGAAAGAAGTATAAATGGCAAACCCTTTAGAACAAACAATTTTTATAATGGTAGTATTCTTTAGGTTCTAGGTCTTAAATCAAATTTTATAAGTCACAGTAAACACAGTCACTATTACATTTATAATATTTTGTAAACAACTTACAATATCATAGCAACCACTCAAGTTACACACATACTGTCAGCAATATTTTATTCATCTCGCTGAGAGCTTTCATACAAGGCTAAGGAGTTCTGTCTGCATTACTAGATTGTTGAGATATTTAGAAAAATGGGAAAATTGTATTTATATAAATTAATGTCATAAAAACAACAGTTAATATCTATTTATCTGCACTAGACAGAGGATAAATATTAATGCAGTTGAGTTTGTCGTTGTGTAAGTTTAAAGATGACATCCTTTAAAAGCTTGTACTTGGCACGGTTTTGGAATTATTGAAGCAAATATGAGCAAGCAATAGTTGATGCCTAGAGGCATCAATAAGAGTTAACTGCGGATAAGAGTTAACTGCGGATGCACCTGGAGATGTCACTTTGATGTAATGAGTTGACACATGAAAAGAAAGGTACACTATACACAGATGTAAGATTGGGTGATATAGCACATAAGAAGTGATTGGAATTGCACTTGAAAGAGAATATATTAATTTTAGTATGCAATAAATAAATAGAATTACTCTATTGAAAAAAAAATAAGAGTGTAACAATCTATTATAGCTTTATACATCCAGATTTACATTTCCATTAATGAGTTTTACTGCAGTTGGATAAAAACTGTTCATGAAT
This sequence comes from Protopterus annectens, assembly GCF_019279795.1. Taxonomy (NCBI): domain Eukaryota; kingdom Metazoa; phylum Chordata; order Ceratodontiformes; family Protopteridae; genus Protopterus; species Protopterus annectens. Next base: position 1,845,126,220 of record NC_056733.1, read on the forward strand.
CCGGAGGTCCTGCAGTGGATACTCTGTAACTTTCTACCAGATGCAAGTTTAGTTAACCAACCATACGCTGGCTGAGAAGTATCACTTGGTATTTTGTGGGACCTCTTTTTACATCTCATTTCAAAGAGCTCCTATAAGGTAGGAAGACTAGTGCCCACAATCTTTTCTGCTGTCCTTATTATTCTTTTCAGCTTCTTCCTTTCGGCCATTGTTGTGTTACCGAACTATACAATGCAGTTGCTGGTGATAATGCTCTTGATCGCTTCTCTGTAAAAGGTATTTAGAGCATTCATAGAGAGCTTTGCTTTACTCACCCTTCTTCGGAAGTGTAGTCACTGGTGGGCTTTTTTAATTAGCTGGCCAGTGTTTGTACTCCAAGAAAATCCATTGATATATGTACCCACAGGAAATTTGAAGTTTGGACTCTCTCCACTTCTTCGCCGTTGATCTTGAGGAGCAGGTGCATGGCAGAGCTCTTTCTGAAGTCATTAATAATTTCTTTTGTTTTGTTGAAATTCAGGTCCAAATTGTTGTTAATGCACCATTCAATGAGGGAATTGACCTCATTCCTATACCCACTCTCGTCATCACCACTTATGAGTCCCACCACTGTGGTGTCATCTGCGAATTTAATAATGTGGTTGTTGCTTGCTTTCATAAAACAGTCATGGGTAATCATTGGGAACAGCAGAGAACTCCGCTCACAACCCTGGGGTACTACGATGTTTAATTGTAATACTCCCTGAAGTGTTGTTACCAGCACAAGTTCTTTGTGGTCTTCCAATCAGGAAATTGAGGATCCAGTTGCACAGCCTTTTATTTATGCCAAGATTGATTAGCTTTTCTATACGTTGCATTGGAATCACAGTATTGAATGCTGAGCTGAAATCTATGAACAACAACCTGGCATAGTTTTTCTTCTTCTCAAGATGCTCCAATGTGAGGTGAAGTGACACTAAAATGACATCAGCAGTTGATCTGTTTTTCCCAGTAGGCACACTGCAGCCAGTCGAAGGATTGGGGTTGCACTGTAGTCAAATGCCTTTTAACCAGTCTTTTGAAGCATTTCATTACATTTGATGTATGGGCCACCAGCCTGTAATCATTTAGGCAGGTGGGTTTGGCTTTTTTGGTCAGAGGGATTATCTGCAAATATATAGAGCTGAGTATATTTTTCTGTATTGTTCTGTATTATAGAGCTAAATTGTTGCTTAGATATCTGTTGTCCTACTGTTCTGCAAATATACAGAGATCAGTATATATTTTTTTTGGTTTTATAATTTGCACTCTGATTCCTCACATCTCTGTTGAAACTTTTCCCTACCCCCCCTCCCTGTTCTTGGTTGTAGTTTAAATTTGGTGGCTTTTGCAGTGCCCGCCCCACTGTAGATTTGATCTAGGACACTCCCCCAGTCCCATCTCTTTACCGCATTCTACCTAATAAACCCTTTCTGCACTTGCTTTTAGTCCTTTTTTAATTTAATCACATTTTTTCAAACTGTGTGTGGACTAATATTGCTACATACTCAAGTGTGCCAGCTTGCACTACATGTGAATTGTTTTTACTACTGTTTTTGCTACTTTTCTGAAAAAAAAAAAAAAATTGTAAGCCTGTTTCCTACCTTTCCTGTAATTAGTGTTCCAAATACAGATTTGCTGTATCCAGGACTATTTGTAAGCTTCTGAGCCCCCCAAGCCTTTCTGTGTTGGAGGGAAGCCTTCTAGCTTATCAGTGGGAGTGGTAAGCACTCTTCCACATAAGGAGTGGTTCTAGCCCAGAATTTGTAGTTATTGGCCGTTTGGGTGGTCTTCCATCACTCTCAACTTTCTGATTTGAAGGCCTGCATTTGCACTTGTTTCTGTCCTGTAACTCCTGGGCCCATCTCATTTGCTCACTCAAAAAAAAAAAAAAAAAAAAAAACAGGTAGCTTACATCCTTCTAAGTTGGGAACTGCTGATTGAGGGCTCAGTGTCTGTTATTCTAAAAGTGTATTAATTCTGGTTAAAGCACTTGGGCTTCAGGCCAGTTATTTTACATTAAAAGGGTTCGTGGTCTGCACTCTTGTGGGAGGAGAGGCTGGACTCTGCCCTTCTGAGCTGGGAATTTCTGGTTAAAGGCTTATAGTGCCTGCATATTTGAACTGCTTCTTACTGAAACTGGTACACCTTGTTTGATGTAGCATAGACTAGATCCAGGCCTGCTGAATCTAGCTTTGTTCATAGGTTCATAGGTTCATACTAGGCTATCTGCCCTAGGGCATTTATAAGCCTAGCCAGAGTATGTTTGGCTTTCGCCATCCATTTTAAATTTATTTTGCTATGCCCTTTTTCGAGGTTAGTATACTGTGCCTCTGTCTAACAGTGACACAGAAGTGATACCCGGGGTAAACCTATGATCTCCCATCCACTCATCAAGACTCCTCTTGAAGAGAGTCAATGAGGGACTCTGCCTAACCTGGACTGGGATTTTATTCCATAGTGAAGGGAGCCTCTGGGTTATGAATCTGTCCCTCCAGCATGTCCTATTTATTTCAGTGCTGAGGTTCAAGTCTCTCGGCGTAGCTCGATGGGATTTGGATTTTGAGGTGCAGCATGTCCCTTAATTCCGGGTTGGACATGGCCTTATACATCAGGCACAGGTCACCTCTGAGCAGGCGGTATGCCACTGAGTAGAGCTGGAGTTTCTTTAACCGGGCAGCATATGGCATCTGTTTGAGCCCTTTGATCCTCTTGGTGAGGTACTTTTGGGGTCTTTCCAGTTGCTGCAGGTGTTTGGTAAGGTACATCCCAAAGGGGCATTGTACTCGATTATGGGCCTGATGAGGGATGAGTAAAGAGGCACGATGACCTCCCCTAATCTAGATGTGAATCCCTTCATGATTAGGTGGGCTATATAAAATGTTTTTCTAACCACTTTGGCCACGTGGTTGTCAAATGAGAGATTGCTATCAACTTGGGTCCCCAGGTCCCTAATTACTTCTTCTGTACTTAATGGATTACCACCAATGTGGTAATTTGTGGGCACTTTGTTTTTGCCAAAGGGGATGACTATACACTTTTTGGCGTTTAGCTTGAGGCCATGGCTCTGGCACCAGTTGTCTGTTTCTATGAGGCCCTTTTGGAGGATGCTTGTGTCGTCTGGAGAGTCGATTATGGCGCCCAGTTTGCAGTCATCTGTGAACTTGGTCAGCCACAGTCCTTCCGTGTTGGCCTGTATCTCCGAGAAATATATATCAAACAAGAGAGGTCCCAGGACTGAGCCTTGTGGGACGCCACTTGTAACTGGTTTGGAGTCTGACATGGCTCCAGCAATTCTAACCATATGAGTTCTGTCCTTGAGCCAGTTTGCAACCCATCTAGTGACATAGGGGTTTATATTTAAGCTGGTGAGCTTATCTATAATGCCCGAGTGGGGTATTGTATCAAAGGCTTTTGCGAGGTCCAGATAGGCTGTGTGGACCACCTTCCCTTCGTCAATGGCCTTGGTGACTGTTTCAAAGAAGTCAACCAGGTTTAAGAGGCAGGATCTGCCCTTATCAAAGCCAAACTGGGTAGGATCCAGTGTCTGTAGGTCCCCAATATCTTTATTTATGAGGTCCATGATGATCCTTTCCATAGCTTTGCAGACCAAGCTAGTCAGGCTTATGGGGCGATAGTTTCCAGGGTCCATTGAGGCACCACCTTTGTGGAGAGGGACCACTGTTGCTGTACGCCACTCTTTGGGTACATATCCTGTAGTAAGGCTGAGATTGAACAGTAGTTTTATGTTTGGGTTTAGCTCTTCTTGGAGTTCATGTAGGACGCAGCCTGGGACACCGTCTGGTCCCATTGATGCTGAGTTTTTTGGAGAGGCCGGCTCCCACCTGAGCATCTGAGATGTCAGGGGGGCAGCACTCTGTTGGGATAGATATTTGCCCTTTCGGTGGGGAGGGAGAAGTTTGCGCTGAACCTGTCAGCTAGGATGTTGGCAATGTCTGTGGGATCAGTGTATTTTTTGTCATTTTGGACTAATTCTGAGCATATCTGGGAATTCCCACCCAGGTTCCTAACATAACTAAAGAAAGCCTTGTGATTATCATTAGTGTCCTGTGCAATTTTTCTCTCGAAGCTGGCCTTTGACGATTTTATGAGTGCCCTTAGTTTTTTGCTAATACTGATCAGAGATGCCTTCCCTTTTTGGGATTTTGCTCTATCATGTAGTAGCTTCCTCCTTCTATTGTATAGTTTGTTTATGGCTGGGGTCCACCAGACAGGTCGTCTGCCTTTGGAGGATTGGGACTTGGTTTTATTTGGGATTGCATGATCCATGCATTCCTGAAGGTGTTCATAGAATGCATTTATAAAGGATTCTGTGGTCTGGGCCGTATTTTCCACAGGCCCGGGGGTTTGAAGGATTCCACCTCGGTTTTGAGGAGTGTGAAATTTACTTTAGAGAAGTTTTTCACTGTGGTTTTCTGGGCAGGGGGTGGGGTCGGGATGTAAATATCCAGTGAGATCAGTTTATGGTCTGATCTTACCAGTGAGGGATACACTTCTGGTCTGGAGCATAGAGTCCCCATGTTGGTGATGATCAGGTCCAGTATGTTTTCCCCTCTTGTGGGAGTGGTAACAAGTTGTTCCATAGCATTTGAGATTATGAATTCTAGGAACCTTTGGGCAAGGGTGTTGGAGCTAGAGTAATGCTCCCAATCTATGTTTGGGTAGTTGAAGTCACCCAATATAATGGTGTTCGGAGTGACCTTCATATTTTCCAGTGTTCTCAGGAAGGCCGAGTGGGGTTCCTGGGTTTGGGAGGGTGGTCTGTAGCAGGCTATAAACTGGAAGGCAGTTTTACCCACTGTTAGTTGCACATGGATAGTCTCTGATGCTTCGTGCTTTGCCACCAACCTGGAGGTGTGTGTATCTTTGATGAATATCGATACTCCCTCCTTTTGTGGTTCGGTCCAAGTTTTGGGGCCGAAAAGCATGGTATGAGGTATAACCTGGTAGTGCTGGGGTGCTCTCGGGAGTCCTGAACCAGGTTTCTGTTACTGCACAGATATCGATGTTCTCCATGCTAAGGAGAGTTTCGAGTGCATGCATCTTGAGGTTTAGACTTCTGGCGTTGAGTAGCATTACTCTTAGTTTCTTATCCCTTGTGATACCTATGGAGGTGGGTTTGTCTTTTGAGCCTTGCCTAAAAAAGGCACTATGGGGGTAGCAAGAGCCTTTGCCAATATCCAAAGGCCCAGGGGTGACAGGTGCAAGACGTCCCTAGCAAAGCATTGTGGCTTGTCGTGCATATCATCCCAAGCTGACAGGCATTGGATCCCCTTTGAATGACACCAATACTTAAGCCAATTGTTGAAATTGATCATCTTGTCTTCATATTGTGGCATCATTCTTGGTGAGGGTAAGATGCTACTCAAGGTCAGGGTCATACCAGCCTGGGCTACATGCTCAGAGAGCTCCTCTATGTCTCTTTTCATGTAGTCCAGGGAGGTGCGTCTCAGGTCATTCACACCAGCATGGACAATGACTGAGTCATATTTGTACTTGCCTTGGAGTGACCTGAGTGCTTGTGTTATGTGGCGGATCCTAGCGCCAGACAGGCTGCTCACCGTGACCTTCTCCTTGTTCAGCCTGGTGAGCGGGACGTCAGTGTGCCTGATGATAGAGTCACCTATTACAAGTGTATCAGGTGTGTTGTTTAGCCTTAAGGGCTGTGACTGTTCGGCACACTGGCTTTGTGAGCTATGTGTTGCACGTGTTTTGTTTTGGGGTAGCGGTTGCTTGGGTGTCTGCTTTGGAGGTCTCTGCTGCTTAGGCAGATCTTTATTTAGAGCCTCCGAGTATGTTTTTGTGTGATTATGTGTTTGGTTTGCTGTCGTGGTAGGTCTATGTGAGACTGGAATTGTAGTGAGTGTGGTTTCCTTCTCCTCCTGACTGGTTATGCCAGTACTGAGTTGAGAGAGCTTAGCCTCCAGTTTGGCTATATGGTTGCATCTCTCACATGTGTTGGAATTTGTTGGGAGGAGGAGAGGGTTGTCTGTGAACATGAGGCAGTTGTAACATTGCCTCAAGATTCCCATATTCACCAGCTTGACCGGAGAGGAGATTGACAACTGACCTTTGGACATGCTAGAATAATATTGGGAATTCCTTTATAATTGAAAACAAGGGCCAATGGGGAGTGAGGGTGTAGTGCTTTTAATTTTTAGTGCTGACTTATAATTGCTTTAGTGAGCAAGTGCCAGGTAACAAGTGCAATGTGTTACAAGTAACTTAAATGCAAAAACGACAAACAGTAACTTTCTTTCAAGCGAAGCAAGGAAATAAGTACAGTAAGCAATGCAGATGTCACTAGGGATCCACAGAAGCGCTGAGAAGCCACGTTTTAGGTTGAATTAGCTTTCCAGGGAAATAACAAGCATACAAACAAAGGTAGATTCAGCAGGCCTGGATCTAGTCTATGCTACAGCAAACAAGGTGTACCAATTTCAGTAAGATACAGTTCAAATATTCAGGCACTATAAACCTTTAACCAGAAATTCCCAGATCAGAAGGGCAGAGTCGAGCCTCTCCTCCCACAAGAGTGCAGACCACGAACCTTCTTAATGTAAAATAACTGGCCTGAAGCCCAAGTGCTTAAACCAGAGCTAATACACTTTAAGAATAACAGACACTGAGCTCTCAATCAGCAGTTCCCAACTTAGAAGGATGAAAGCTACCTGTCCTTCCACCACAGTGCATGCCACAAACCTTCCTAATGTAGAACAACTGGTCTGAAGCCCAAGTGCTTAATCCAAAAGACTTAGAATGATGGCTACACTTTAACCAAGTTACTACCAAGCAGTAATAAACACAACTGAATACTTTAAATAATGCCAGGATTAGTGCTCAAGTTATACAAACAAAGCTAGATTCATCAGGCCTGGATCTAGTCTATGCTACAGCAAACAAGGTGTACCAATTTCAGTAAGAAGAAATTCAGATATGCATGCACTATAAGCCTTCAACCAGAAATTCCTAGCTCAGAAGGCAGAGTCCAGCCTCTCCTTCCACAAGAGTGCAGACCACAAAACCCTCTTAATGTAAAATAACTGGCCTGAAAGCCCAAGTGCTTAAACCAGAATTAATATACTTTTAGAATAACAGACACTGAGCCCTCAATCAGCACTTCCCAACTTAGAAGGATGTAAGCTACCTGTTCTGCCACTACAGTGCAGACCACAAACCCTCTCAATGTAAAACAACTGGTCTGAAGCCCAAGTGTTTAAACTAAAAGGCTTAGAATGAGTTACACCAAGCAGTAATAAATACAATTGAGAACTTTTAAGATGACGCAAAAGCAAAATAAAGTAGGAAGAAACACAAGTACAGTAAAAGCAGAAGAATTTTTTTTTTTTTTTTTTTTTAGAAAAGTAGCAAAAGCAGTAGTAAATACAATTCTCATGCAGTGCAAGCTGGCACACTTGAATATGTAGCAATATTAGTCCACACACAGTTTGAAAAAATTTAATTAAATTAAAAAGGACTAAAAGCAAGTGCAGAAAGGGTTTATTAGGTAGAATGCGGTAAAGAGATGTCCTGGGGGAGTGTCTTAGATCAAATCTACAGTGGGCCAGGCACTGCAAAAGCCACCAAATTTAAACTACAACCAAGAATAGGGAGGGGGGGTGGGGGAACAGTTTCAACACAGATGTAAGGAATGTGCAAATTATAAAAAATATATATACTGTTTTCTATATATTTGCAGAGCAGTAAGACACAGATATCAAGCAGACAATTTAGCTCTATAATACAGAATAACACAGAAAATATACTCAGCTCTACAAACTTGAAGATAGTTCTGTAAGGCTGTCTCTCAAACTAAGGTTCCAGTTTGAATACAGGTTGTTAATTAAAAGGAGACACAGCACTAGCTAAATTATATCAGCTGAAAGACAAGGCAGGAAATGAGGGGGGGGTGGGGGAACAGTTTCAACAGAGATGTAAGGAATGTGCAAATTATAAAAATATATATATACTGTTTTCTATATATTTGCAGAGCAGTAAGACACAGATATCAAGCAGACAATTTAGCTGTATAATACAGAATAACACAGAAAATATACTCAGCTCTATAAACTTGAAGATAGCTCTGTAAGGCTGTCTCTCAAACTAAGGTTCCAGTTTGAATACAGGTTGTTAATTAAAAGGAGACACAGCACTAGCTAAATTATATCAGCTGAAAGACAAGGCAGGAAATGAGGGGGGATGGGGGAACAGTTTCAACACAGATGTAATGAATGTGCAAATTATAAAAAAAAATATATACTGTTTTCTATATACTTGCAGAGCAGTAAGACACAGATATCAAGCAAACAATTTAGCTCTATAATACAGAATAACACAGAAAATATACTCAGCTCTATAAGATAGTTCTGTAAGGCTGTCTCTCAAACTAAGGTTCCAGTTTGAATACAAGTTGTTAATTAAAAGGAGACACAGCACTAGCTAAATTATATCAGCTGAAAGACAAGGCAGGAAATGAGGGGGGGGGGAACAGTTTCAACACAGATGTAAGGAATGTGCAAATTATAAAAATATATATATATACTGTTTTCTATATATTTGCAGAGCAGTAAGACACAGATATCAAGCAGACAATTTAGCTCTATAATACAGAATAACACAGAAAATATACTCAGCTCTATAAACTTGAAGATAGTTCTGTAAGGCTGTCTCTCAAACTAAGGTTCCAGTTTGAATACAGGTTGTTAATTAAAAGGAGACACAGCACTAGCTAAATTATATCAGCTGAAAGACAAGGCAGGAAATGAGGGGGTGAGGGAACAGTTTCAACACAGATATAAGGCATGTGCAAATTATAAAAAAAATATATACTGTTTTCTATATATCTGCAGAGCAGTAAGACACAGATATCAAGCAGACAATTTAGCTCTATAATACAGAATAACACAGAAAATATACTCAGCTCTATAAACTTGAAGATAGTTCTGTAAGGCTGTCTCTCAAACTATGGTTCCAGTTTGAATACAGGTTGTTAATAAAAGGAGACACAGCACTAGCTAAATTATATCAGCTGAAAGACAAGGCAGGAAATGAGGGGGGGTGGGGGAACATTTCAACACAGATGTAATGAATGTGCAAATTATAAAAAAATATATATACTGTTTTTTATATATTTGCAGAGCAGTAAGACACAGATATCAAGCAGACAATTTAGCTCTATAATACAGAATAACACAGAAAATATACTCAGCTCTATAAACTTGAATATAGTTCTGTAAGGCTGTCTCTCAAACTAAGGTTCCAGGTTGAATACAGGTTTGTATAACTTGAGCACTAATCCAGGCATTCTTTAAAGTATTAAATTGTATTTATTACTGCTTGGTACTAACTTGATTAAAGTGTAGCTATCATTCTAAGTCTTCTGGATTAAGCACTTGGGCTTCAGACCAGTTGTTTTACATTAGGAAGGTTTGTGGCATGCACTGTGGTGGCAGGACAGGTAGCTTACATCCTTCTAAGTTGGGAACTGCTGATTGAGGGCTCAGTGTCTGTTATTCTAAAAGTGTATTAATTCTGGTTTAAGCACTTAGGCTTCAGGCCAGTTGTTTTACATTAAGAAGGTTTGTGGTCTGCACTGTAGTGGCAGAACAGGTAGCTTACATCCTTCTAAGTTGGGAACTGCTGATTGAGGGCTCAGTGTCTGTTATTCTAAAAGTGTATTAATTCTGGTTTAAGCACTTGGGCTTCAGGCCAGTTATTTTACATTAAAAGGGTTCGTGGTCTGCACTCTTGTGGGAGGAGAGGCTGGACCCTGCCCTTCTGAGCTGGGAATTTCTGGTTAAAGGCTTATAGTGCCTGCATATTTGAACTGTTTCTTACTGAAATTGGTACACCTTGTTTGCTGTAGCATAGACTAGATCCAGGCCTGCTGAATCTAGCTTTGTTTGTATGCTTGTTGTTTGTTTGCTTGTTATTTCCCTGAAACGCTAATTCCACCTAAAACGCAGCTTTTCAGCACTTCTTTGGATCCCTAGTGATATCTGCATTGCTTACTGTACTTATTTCCTTGTTTCACTTGAAAGAAAGTTACTGTTTGTCGTTTTTGCATTTAAGTTACCTGTAACACATTGCATTTAAGTTACCTGGCACTTGCTCACTAAAGCAATTATATAAGTCAGCACTAAAAAATTAAAAGCACTACACCCTCACAAACTCCCCTTGAGTACCTTGTTCCCCATTGGTCCTTTTTTTAAAATTATATAGGAATTCCCAATACTATTCTAACATGTCCAAAGGTCATTTGTCAATCTCCTCTCTGGTCCAGCTGGTGAATCTGGGAATCTTGAGGCAATGTTACAACTGCCTCATGTACACAGACAACCCTCTCCTCCTCCCAACAAATTCCAACACATGTGAGAGATGTAACCATATAGCCATACTGGAGGCTAAGCTCTCTCAACTCAGTACTGGTGAAACCAGTCAGGAGGAGAAAGAAACCACACTCACTACAATTCCAGTCTCACATAGACCTACCACGACAGCAAACCAAACACATAAACACACAAAAACGTACTCGGAGGCTCTAAATAAAAATCTGCCTAAGCAGCAGAGACCTCCAAAGCAGACACCCAAGCAACCGCTACCCCAAAACAAAACACGTGCAACACATAGCTCACAAAGCCAGTGTGCCGAACATTCACAGCCTTAAGGCTAAACAACACACCTGATACACTTGTAATAGGCGACTCTATCGTCAGGCACACTGACGTCCTGCTCACCAGGCTGAACAAGGAGAAGGTCACGGTGAGCTGCCTGTCAGGCGCTAGGATCCGCCACATAACACAAGCACTCGGGTCACTCCAAGGCAAGTACAAATATGACTCAGTCATTGTCCATGCTGGTGTGAATGACCTGAGACGTACCTCCCTGGACTACATGAAAAGAGACAGAGGAGCTCTCTGAGCATGTAGCCCAGGCTGGTATGACCCTGAACTTGAGTAGCATCTTACCCTCACCAAGAATGATGCCACAATATGAAGACAAGATGATCAATTTCAACAATTGGCTTAAGTACTGGTGTCATTCAAAGGGGATCCAATGCCTGTCAGCTTGGGATGATATGCACGACAAGCCACAATGCTTCGCTAGGGACGGCTTGCACCTGTCACCCCTGGGCTTTCGGATATTGGCAAAGGTTCTTGCTACCCCCATAGTGCCTTTTTTAGGTAAGGCTCAAAAGACAAACCCACCTCCATAGGTATCACAAGGGATAAGAAACTAAGAGTAATGCTACTCAACTCCAGAAGTCTAAACCTCAAGATGCACACACTCAAAACCCTTCTTAGCATGGAGAACATCGATATCTGTGCAGTAACAGAAACCTGGTTCAAGGCTCCCGAGAGCACACTAGCACTAACAGGTTATACCTCATACCATGCTTTTCGGACCCGAAACTTGGACCGAACCACAAAAGGAGGGGGAGTATCAATATTTGTCAAAGATACCCACACTTCTAGGTTGGTGGCACAGCACGAAGCATCAGAGACTATCCATGTGCAACTAACAGTGGGTAAAACTGCCTTCCAGTTTATAGCCTGCTACAGACCACCCTCCCAAACCCAGGAACCCCACTCGGCCTTCCTGAGAACACTGAAAAATATGAAGGTCTCTCCAAACACCATTATATTGGGCGACTTCAACTACCCAAACATAGACTGGGAGCATTACTCTAGCTCCAACACCCTAACCCAAAGGTTCTTGGAATTTATAAACTCAAATGCTATGGAACAACTTGTTACCACTCCCACAAGAGGGGAAAACATACTGGACCTGATCATCACCAACATGGGGACTCTATGCTCCAGACCAGAAGTGTATCCCTCACTGGTAAGATCAGACCATAAACTAATCTCACTGGATATTCACATCCCGACTCCACCCCCTGCCCTGAAAACCACAGTGAAAAACTTCTCTAAAGCAAATTTCACACTCCTCAAAACTGAGGTGGAATCCTTCAAAGCCCTCGGGCCTGTGGAAAATACGGCCCAGACCGCAGAATCCTTTATAAACGCATTCTATGAACACCTTCAGGAATGCATGGATCATGCAATCCCAAATAAAACCAAGACCCTATCCTCCAAAGGCAGACGTCCTGTCTGGTGGATCCCAGCCATAAACAAACTATACAATAGAAGGAGGAAGCTACTACATGATAGAGCAAAATCCCAAAAAGGGAAGGCATCTCTGATCAGTATTAGCAAAAAACTACGGGCACTCATAAAATCGTCTAAGGCCAGCTTCGAGAGAAAAATTGCACAGGACACTAAGGATAATCACAAGGCTTTCTTTAGTTATGTTAGGAACCTGGGTAGGAATTCCCAGATATGCTCAGAATTAGTCCAAAATGACAAAAAATACACCGAACCCACAGACATTGCCAACATCCTAGCTGACAGGTTCAGTGCATACGCCCCCCCCTCCCCACCAAAAGGGCAAATATATATCCCAGCAGAGTGCTGCCCCCCTGACATCTCAGATGCTCAGGTAAGAGCTGCCCTCTCCAAAGGAAAAAACACAGCATCAATGGGACCAGATGGTGTCCCAGGCTGCATCCTACATGAACTCCAAGAAGAGCTAAACCCAAACATAAAACTACTGTTCAATCTCAGCCTTACTACAGGATATGTACCCAAAGAGTGGTGTACAGCAACAGTGGTCCCTCTCTACAAAAGTGGTGCCTTAACGGATCCTGGAAACTATCGCCCCATAAGCCTGACTAGCTTGGTCTGCAAAGCTATGGAAAGGATCATCATGGACATCATAAATAAAGATATTGGGGACCTACAGACAATGGATCCTACCCAGTTCGACTTTAAGGGTAGATCCTGCCTCTTAAACCTGGTTGATTTCTTTGAAACAGTCACCAAGGTCATTGACAAGGGGAAGGTGGTCCACACAGCCTACCTGGACCTCGCAAAAGCCTTCGATACAATACCCCACTCGGGCATTATAGACAATCTCACCGGCTTAAATATAAACCCCTATGTCACTAGATGGGTTGCAAACTGGCTCAAGGACAGAACCAACATGGTTAGAATTGCTGGAGCCATGTCAGACTCCAAACCAGTTACAAGTGTGTCCCACTAGGCTCAGTCCTGGGACCTCTCTTGTTCGGTATATATTTCTCGGAGGTACAGGCCAACACGGAAGGACTGTGGCTGACCAAGTTCGCAGATGACTGCAAACTGGGCGCCATAATCGACTCTCCAGCTGACACAAGCATCCTCCAAAAGGGCCTCATAGAAACAGACAACTGGTGCCAGAGCCATGGCCTCAAGCTAAATGCCAAAAAGTGTATAGTCATCCCCTTTGGCAAAAACAAAGTGCCCACAAATTACCACATAGGTGGTAATCCATTAAATACAGAAGAAGTAATTAGGGACCTGGGGACCCAAGTTGATAGCAATCTCTCATTTGACAACCACGTGGCCAAAGTGGTTAGAAAAACATTTCATATAGCCCACCTAATCATGATGGGATTCACATCTAGATCAGGGGAGGTCATCGTTCCTCTTTACTCATCCCTCATCAGGCCCATAATTGAGTACAATGCCCCTTTTGAGATGTACCTTACCAGACACCTGCAGCAACTGGAAAGACCCCAAAAGTACCTCACCAAGAGGATCAAAGGGCTCAAACAGATGCCATATGCTGCCCAGTTAAAGAAACTCCAGCTCTACTCAGTGGCATACCGCCTGCTAAGAGGCGATCTGTGCCTGACGTATAAAGCCATGTCCAACCCGGAATTAATGGACATGCTGCACCTCAGAAAATCCAAATCCCATCGAGCTACTTGCTCGAGAGTCTTGAACCTCAGCACTGAAATAAATAGGACATGCTGGAGGGACAGATTCATAACCCAGAGGCTCCCTTCACTCTGGAATAAAATCCCAGTCCAGGTTAGGCAGAGTCCCTCATTGACTCTCTTCAAGAGAAATCTTGATGAGTGGATGGGAGATCGTAGGTTTACCCCGGGTATCACTTCTGTGTCACTGTTAGACAGAGGCACAGTATACTAACCTCGAAAAAGGGCATAGCAAAATTAATTTAAAATGGGTGGCGAAAGCCAAACACACTCTGGCTAGGCTTATAAATGCCCTAGGGCAGATAGCCTAGTATGAACCTATGAACCTATGTTGGTAACTTTGAAGCATGCTAGTACTTTTTTCTGGGCAAGTGAGGTATTGAATATATCCGTCAGGACTATGCTGAGTTGGTCTGCACAACCTTTCAATACTTTCCCCAGAATGTTATTGGGGCCAGCAGCCTTACTGGAATGCACTTTCCTCAGATGGTTCCTTACATCCACAGCACTGAAGTTGGGTACTGCCTACTTTTGTTGACTGAGTCACTTTACAGCCTCCAGGTTGTTTTTTTTTTTTCTTCAAACCAGCAATAAAATGACAAGCAAATGCACATTTATGATATATAATGGAAGAGAATGCATGAAATAAAGGCTGCATACTTATGTAAACAATTGAGAAGCAGTTAGCATACATCTTAAGTACATACCATGACCAATACCAATACCAATACCATGTAGATCTGCAGGTGTGTAATAATGTGCAATATTGGAATACTGCAGATTCCAAGGGGTAACTAAGGACATTAAAAACTAACATTTTTTGTGAAGTGATAAAAATATATGTGGGATTTGGGACATTTGGAGGTTACACATGCAACACCCACCCACACACACACGCGCACACACACACACACACACACACACACACACACACACACACACACACACACACACACACACACACACACACACACACACACACACACACACACACACACACACACACACACACACACACACACCAATAAGTGGTGGAGGGAGATAGCACAAATGAAGCTGAATAGCTGGGTTCTAGTAAAGAGGGGAGACACACATGAAAGGAGGAAAAGGAAGGTCAGAGGGGCATGGCTAATTTTATTTTAATTTTTTGACAAAAGATGTTCAGATGAGTTGTTGGCAAATGGCTGGGGGAAAATTGGTTACGAAACACACATAAGATAAAGAACACCACATAATACTAAGTGCATGGTGGTAAAATGCTAAAGTTATAGAATGTGGCACAGACACAGTAAACATGCAGATAACATGGGAATGGTTACAAGAAGTAAAATCATGAGATGGGAGGAACCTACACATGGTTCACCATGTTAATAAAGGTGATGTAATGTGATGTACCAATACGGGTTCATATGACACCGTCGACAACTGACTACATCGACAACCAGCCCTGTAACATGAATTTAACGAAACCGCACAGCATCGACGCTTTAAATAACCGACACCGACACCATCGACAACACGCTACACCGACATCGCGTATTACAGCTAACGGGTTCTAACATATGTGAGGTAGGGGATGTAGTTGTAATGTTAGACTGAGTGACATAAGTTTAGAAATACATCCCTTACCTCACATATGTTAGAACCCGTTAGCTGTAATACGCGATGTCGGTGTAGCACATTGTCGATGGTGTCGGTGTCGGTTATTTAAAGTGTCGATGCTGTGCGGTTTCGTTAAATTCATGTTACAGGGCTGGTTGTCGATGTAGTCAGTTGTCGACGGTGTCATATGAACCCACCAATACACACAACATCATTGCTGTGGTGTTGTCAATTGTGTGTCATCACCTCACAGGGTGACAGCAATGACTATGGGAATGGGAGGTGGAGCCATACCTGCTCAGAAACACTATAACAGTGCAAACACAGATATATGACCTGGATTTACAGATGTGAACATGCATACAAATGGCATAGAATGCAAGGAAGCCAGATCCAGACACATGTAGTATCACAGACATAGCAGTCAGGATAGAATCACAAACTATACATGCTGAAGCAAACATCTGCCCAAAAAGCCACATTGAAGCCCTAGAATGTACTGAAACACATAACAGCATGCTATGCTAAAGTCTGAACAGAGGACATATAACACATACTCATTAAAGACTCCCACATGGAGTGATCACATGCTCTCTTGTCAGACCACTGTGGATGCATTCAGTGCACATTTAATATGCATGTGACGTGGTTATGCATAACACTATACAATAAGTAAATATTCCTCTATATTCACAGCCTACATTAGATCCTGGTTGAATGCTGACACATACCTGGCCTACATATACTGTAGCATTTTGACACATTACTGAGACACATTTGTTGCAGACATTTGATGCCTGCATGTTAAAAGACAAATGCATATGTATGCATAATGGCATTACTATTACATAAACTGCACAGCTGGATTACAGCGGGATCATGACAACATATAGATGTTGAAAGATGTCTTGTAATACTTGTGGCATTTAACAAATCCCTTCAGAATGCTAACTCATTCATGGCCTACATTAATGTGGACAGATAAACACACACACACACACACACACACACACACACACACACACACACACACACACACACACACACACACACACACACATTCACACATAAACACACACAAACACTTTCCTTGTACTCACATTATATATTGCAGATACATATATAGGATAATGAAGTTTGGATGCTTTTAGCCTTACTTAGCCTATGCAGTTCATCTATAGTGAACACAATTTTCAACTATGACATTTTCTTTGGATAAACATCAGAAAGTCATGCATGTACATTGCATTATGGCTGCTATTGTATCTCATTAGTGACAAAGCAGCAAAAATAAACCAGCCATATACTTGCCTGGGAAAAAGCAAATCTTCAGGGTTTTGAACCTGCAGTGTTAATGTTAAATGTCATCCAGGCATGGAGCCCCCACTTGTTGGACAAATCAGTTCATGACAATTTTCTCATTACACAGTCCCCAGGATTCAGCAACCATCCATGTAGGAATAACTTATTCTTGCACAGAAGGGACCATTCCTGTGCAGCAAGATAGCGCACCATGCATATGTATGAAGGCGCGCAGCTGTGCTGTAATACATACACGGGATGTGTATGACCACAGGGGGCATGTTTGAGAGCAGTGCTCTCACAAGTTACATGCCCCTGCACACCAGAATTGTCATATGTCAATGTAAAAAGAGCAGGATCGCTCTTTTCACAGAATGTAAACCCCCAACATGAGATATCCCCAGAGGCTGTCCAGATTCCTGCTGTATAGAGTATGGCCGTGAAATAAAAAAGTGGCCACTGCCAAAGTTGTGGCACATCATTACAGAATGAAGTTAGAAAATAATGAGAGAGCTAAGTATTAGATGTCATACCATTCAGAAAATGCATGCAAATGCAAAACCTGTTATTCTAACAACTGTCTAAGTTTCTAAGACCAGTATTTAAAAAGTGTCCATAATGTTTTTTTTTCACAATAGCAGGAAAGTTTAAGCATAGCTGCACAGGTGTGCTCGCTGCTTAGCTATGTGTAGGTCAGCTTAAATGGCCCAAGAAGTTAAATAGCAATAGACAGCCACCATAAGCAGTAGTGTAATAGTGTAGTGGTGAGAGCATTCACTTTGCATGTCGTCAATTAGAGTTCTAGTCCCCCCCACAGCCAACTCTATTTTGTATATGAAATCACCACAGATGTAATATTTTAGTATATTTATATAGTAAATAACTTATATTTTCCAACCAGAGCAGTGTATTAGGGGCAGATGTGAGGTGGCATAGGTTCATAGGTAGGTACTAGGCTATTGGCCCTAGGGCCTATATAAGCCTAGCCAAAAACTACCCTGGCTTTCGCCACCCAAGAAAATTATTTTCCTGTGCCACTGTTGAGCAGAGCCACAGAAGTGATTCCCGGGGCGAATTTCCTATCTCCCATCCAATCATCAAGATTTTTCTTGAAGAGTGCTAATGAGGAGCTTTGTTTGACATAGATAGGTAGTTTGTTCCAGAGTCTGGAAAGTTTCTGGGACAGGAATCTATCCCTTCAGCATGTTCTGTTTATTGTGGTGACAAGGTTTTGGTCCCTAGACCGTGTAGCTCGGAGGGATTGGGATTTCTTTAAGTGGAGCATGTCTCTGGGTTTGACATAGCTTTGTGTGTTAGGCAGAGATCACCTCAGAGTAGGCGATATGCGATGGAGTAAAACTGAAGTTTTTTGAGATGGTCTGCGTAGGGCATCTGTCTGAGGCTGGTAATCCTCTTTGTGAGGTATTTCTGCAACCTTTTCTGTTGTTGTAGATGTCTTGTGAGGTACATACCAAAAGGGGTGTTGTACTCTATAATGGGTCTAATGAGTGATGAATAGAGGGGAACAATGACATTTTTTTCCTGGATGAGAAACCTTTTGTGATGAGGTGTGCCATGTAGAAGGATTTCCTGACTACTGTGGCGATGTGATTATCAAAGGAGAGACTACTGTCCACCGGTGTCCCAAGGTCTCTTATCACACTTTCAGTGTTAAGTAGACTACCACCTATGTGGTAGTTCATGGGTACAGGGTTTTTACCAAAAGGGATGAAAATGCACTTTTTGGCATTGAGTTTGAGGCCATGGCTTTGACACAAGGTATCTGTCTCAGCGAGGCCCTTTTGTAGGATGTCCACATCTTTTGGAGTTTTGATTATGGCTCCTAGTTTGCAGTCATTTGTGAACTTCATTAGCCAAAGACCTTCTGTGTTAGCCTGTACTTCAGAAAAGTAGATACCAAAGAGGAGTGGGCCCAGGACTGAACCCTGTGGTCCACTTGTCACTGGTCTGAAGTTGGATTTGGAGTCTGCTACTTTCAGAGTGTGGGTTCTGTCAGTGAGCCAGTTGGCAACCCATCTTGTGACATAGGAATTTATACTTAGTTTAGTGAGTTTATCTATAATTCCAGATTGGGGGATGGTGTCGAAAGTCTTGGCGAGATCTAGATAGGCTGTGTGAACCACCTTACCCTCATCTAAGGCTTTGGTGACTGCTTCAAAGAAGTCTATCAGGTTTAGGAGACATGATCTGCCTTTTACAAACCTGAACTGGGTGCGGTCCAGAGTTTTGAGATTACCAATGTCATTGTTTATAAGTTCCATGAGGATATGTTCCATAGCCTTTCAGTCCAGGCTTGTCAGGCTAATGGGGCAGTAGTTTCCGGGGTCCGTGGTGGCTCCCCCTTTGTGGAGTGGGATAACTGTCGCTGCCCACCATTCAGTAGGCACATAGCCTGAGGTGAGGCTATGATTGAACATGGTACTTAGGTGGGGTGCCAGTTCGTTCTGTAGTTCATGTAGAACACAGCCTGGGATGTTGTCAGGTCCCATGGATGCTGTGTTCTTAGCTTTGGAGAGTGTGTTTTTTACCTGTTCAGCCGTGATTACAGGAACTTTGCATTCTTCCTGTATACAGATGGGTCCTTTAGGGGATGAGAGGGGTGGTAAAGTTAGCAGCGAACCTATCTGCCAGGATGTTAGCAATATCAGTTGGTTCTGTATATTTAGTGCCATTGTGCTGCAACTCAGAGTAGATCTGAGTGTTGCCATTGAGATTCTTGACATAGCTATAGAATGCTTTGTGGTTGTCTTTAGAGTCAGTGGCGATTTTGTTTTTGTAACTAGCTTTGGAGGATTTTATGAGGGATCTTAGCTTCTTACTGAGGCTGACCAGGGAGTTCCTCCAATCATGGGATTTTATTCTCTTTTGCAATAGTTTCTTTCTTCTGTTGTAGAGTTTCTTTATGGCAGGGGACCACCAGATTGGCTTCCTATTTTTGGTGAATAGCATCTTGGTTCTGTTAGGGAACTGTCAGTGTAAACCCCCACTTAAACACGTGTCTCATACATGCAGTCACACAAAATGTAATATGTCAGGAAAGCACAGAGGGGACTGTTATGGAAGGTTAACATACATATCATAAGCTATGCTAAATGATGAATGAAACCCACCATCATGATAGTCCAAAAAATAAAAGGTAAATAATGCTACATTATGCTCAGCTAAGCTGAGGCACTGTAAGCATTGCTGAAACGTAAGTGCTAAGCAGGAAGTACTGTAGATAAGTAGATGTGTGCACCAAAAAGCTGTGCTCAGCATCTGCCCCTTTAAACACTGCCAACCTTAGCTAAGCAGGTTTGCCCGTAGCTTAGCTTAGCTCAGCATATTCAAAACTGACCAATCATGGCAAAGGTCAGGAATTCAGCCATATTTAAACACTGCAGGTGGGAATACAGCTCATAACTGGTTGCAGCTCCCCACTGTAGGCAGTATGGCAGGAGTTGGAGAGGGCATTTGCTTTTGGGTGCAGTCCTGGGGCATACAGGAGTCCAAGGTCTTGGTAGGACTCCTGGTAAAAAAACATGATGTGAGATTGCTGCAGGACCAGTACAGGGCTCCCAATATAAAGCAGAAGCCTGGGACTGTTTCGTCCATGATCTCACTAGTGCCACTGGTATCCATCAGACTGGAGAGCAGGTCCAGCACCATTATGCCGACTTGAAGTGGGGGGAAGAGGGAGCTCTTGGATGAGTGGGTCCAAGAAGCAAGACAGAGGGGTGATGTCCCAGCAGTGTGCAAGTATTCATAACAATAACTGTTTACCAAAGTCCAGCCTGTGTATGTGATGGATAGGTATGCCTAAATGTTTATCTATTTCCATTACAGCTGCAGCTGGGTGGGCTGTGAATCAGGAAGCCCATGCCAGTAGGTTGCAAAGGCTGCGTCGCGAGGCTGGTGAGTAACAATCCTGCTTGCAGTAGTCATACCAAATAAATATAAAGGAGTAGAATGTCACCTGGCAGTATAAAAAATGTGTATGGTTTGTACTGAATAAACCACACAATATGACAGAAATAGTCCCATATTGGTCATATTTAAATAAAACTGTAACTGCCTGGCAATAAAGTTCTACATCCCGGACTGGTTGTGTTTACACTGGTATTGTATGGCTTGACATGTTGCATTCACCAAGATCTGATATCTGAATAGTAATGTTGTGTTAACCACTGTTACCCATACAGTGCTACATAAAATTATGCCTAGGAATGTTTGTATGAAAATGTTGTAATTACAAGGTCAGATTGTACAACCAAGAGAGATTTAGACAGAAAACACTGAATGAAAAGACAGCAGTTTCTCAATAGCTCATTCTGATGAAATGCAAGTTGTATTTTTAACAGACACAGCCATGGTTCGAATCCCGGGAGTGGTAGTAAGTTGTATGCATAATTTTAACTAGGATTTTGGGAATATGTGTAGAAACAGTCAGGTAGTTTTAACAAACATTCCCCCCACAGGTCTTTCAGGTAAGACAACTGTAATTGCCTGGCAATAAAGTTCTAAATCCTGGACTGGTTGTGTTTACTCTGGTATTGTATGGCTTGACATGTATTCACCAAGATTTGATATCTGAATAGTAATGTTGTGTCAACCACTGTTACCCACACTGTGCTACATATAAAATATGTCTAGGAATGTCTGCATAAGAATGTTGGAATTACAAGGTCAGATTGCACAATAAAGAGAAACTTAGAAAACAGTGAGGGAAGAAACAGCAGTTTCTCAATAGCTCACTCTGATGAAAAGCAAGTTGTTTTATTTTTAGCAGACACAGCCATGTTTTGAATCCCAGGAGTGGTAGTAAGCTGTATGCATAATCATACCTCTCAACTGTACAGATTTTCACAGAATGTCCCGATTTTGGGCTCATATTTTTGGCCTGTTCCTCTGTTTTCCTGGAAAATCACTGGGATGATCTCAGGACTGACGTTACTAAATAATGACATACATTTCAGTTTCAGAATTCAAATCCTTCAGAAAATGTATATTAAAACAAATCCTTTTACTCTAGCAACTTTCTAAGTTTATAAGAGCAATATTTAAAATATGTCCCTATTAGTACCCCCATTTTATCAAGCTTTGTTCACATTTTTTTTGCATTCACAGGTTGAGAGGTATTTGCATAATGTTAACATTAGAATCTGGGAATATGTGTAGAAACAGTCAGGTAGTGTTAACAAACATTCCACCCACAGGTCTACCAGGTAAGAGAAGTAGAATGTAGCTATAAGACTGTTGAAGTATACACTGTGTGCAAACATACCATTGCCCAAACCAAGGCCATATGGTATTGTAATAATACCTGTAGAGTAATGATTAGAATAATGATCATTAAAGTTGTGAGTACTGCAAGGATATACAAGTTGTTAATTGACACCTCTCTCACCCCCACCATATCTACAACAATAATCTAAACACACAAATCAATGGGTATGTTTTACACCAAATCTGCTGTTGGGACATATGTCCTATTGTTCAACAAATATTGAAATGTGTTTCTATTAATGTTCCATGTTGAAATACTATCACTGGTGGCCTGTTGCTATCAATGTAACCTGCATGCCATTGTAATGGCCACTGTGGTTCCATATATGCATGTGTTGTGTTTGCTATGCAACTGTTCAAAATCTGTTGTTTTGGGTTAATGGGAATATCTATGCATGCTGTTATAACTAATCCTGGATTGTGTTGACTATTACTAACCCACATCATCATCATCTTTTTTTGGCTGTTCCCATTAGGGGTTGCCACAGCGGATCACCTGTTTCCATTTCATCCTATCCTCTGCATCTTGCTCTGTCACACCAACCACCTGCATGTCCTCTCTCACCACATCCATAAACCTTATCTTAGGTCTTCCTTTTTTCCTGTTACCTGGTAGCTTCATCCCTAGCATCTATTCCCAATATACTCAGCATCCCTCCTCAGCACATGTCCAAACCCAATGTAATCTTGTCTCTCTGGCTTTGTCTCCAAACCTTCCAACCTGGGCTGACCCTCTAATATACTTATTCCTAATCCTGTCCACTCTCGGCACACCCAGTGCAAATCTTAACATCTTTAACTCTGCCACATCCAGCTCAAACTCCTGCCTTTTTGTCAATGCCACTGTCTCCAACCCATGTAACATAGCTGATCTCACTACCCTCTTGTAGACCTTTCCTTTCACTCTTACAGGTACTCGTCTGTCACAAATCACTCCTGACACTCTTCTCCATCCACTCCATCCTGCCTGTACTCTCTTATTCACCTCTCTTCCATACTCACCGTTAATCTGAACTATTGACCCCAAGTATTTAAACTCATCCACCTTCGCCACCTCTACTCCTTCCATCCTCACCATTCTTCTCTCCTCCCTCTCATTCACATACAAATATTCTGTCTTAGTCCTGCTGAACCTTCATTCCTCTTCTCTCTAGAGCATATCTCCATCTCTCCAGGGTCTCCTCCACCTGTTCCCTACTCTCACTACAGATCACAATGTCATCTGCAAACATGATAGTCCACTGGGGATGCACAAGCCAGTGCATTTCTTTGTGCTGGTCCCAAGCCTGGATAAATGGGGAAGGTTGCGTCATGAAGGGCATCCGGTGTAAAACTTCACCAAAACATTTCATGCAGACTATTACTAACCCACATATGCCCTAAAAATGCAACACCATAGCACTTTTGAGAAGGCCGTCCCAGAGGTCCCGCCTCTCCCACCTCATCTGGCTGTATCACTGTGCCCCAGCATGTCCTGGACCCACCACGGGACCTCCTCATCCACTGGTTCTGCACCACCTTTGGGTTTAACCATCTCAGGGGATGGGGCTCACACCCTGGGAGCGGGCGTGGACAGGATATTGTCACCAGAAGCCAGGTCCAGGGATTGGTGCATAGAGAGGTCAGAAAGGGGTTTGGAGATCTGCTATGACAGCTTGAGGGCTGTGTGACACCATTAGAGGGTCAGCCTGCCCCTCCTGCTTAGCCCCCAGCACAGCCACCTTCAGGGCTGTGAAGGTGCAGTGGTGACTGCCCATGGGTAGGGACCTCAGTCCCACTGTTTCCATCTGAGGGCTCATGGACTTCCAATTTCCAAACACCCCTCCCCATCCAAGGTGTTTACCCATCACATGTCATACACCACCCCTGTATGCTGCTTTGTCTGTCTTGTCTATCTTCCTATCCAACCTACCTCCCCAAACATACCTACTGTCCTTCCTCAACATCCCACTCTCACCTTAAAGAAAAAGGGCAATCTGTTCCCCAAAAAAATCTCACCCAATACATAGTTGTCCATCTCACACATGTGTCCAATTGGTCTAATTGGCTTCACAACACATTATTGTTGTCCTCACCCCTCTCTCAGACGTTTGAGTGCCCACATTTACCTCCAAATTAAGTATATATGCACAGTTGTTGTTGTAAAAGAAATGGACAGCTATGGACCTTCCCTACACCCACCCTGCACATCCCTTGCTATCTGTCATTGTGTTTTATGCTCCTCGTGCCCCCTTTTTCACCACTTTACTATCACCCCTTTTTTCTTTTCTTTTTAAGAAATTAGCACAGTGGTAAGTGGGAGTAAGCAATAGTAAGCGGGACTAAGCCTGTTTGCGCGGTGGTAAGCAATGCCTACACAAATTAAGCACTTTTACAGGCTAACTGTCTGTAATACATATTTAACCGGAAGTTAGTATTGCTTACCGCCCATCAAACCCACGCAAACCCACTTACAACTGCTTAAAAGTGCCTTAATCACTCTGTATCCAACAGCCCTTGTTCTGCCCAGCAATAAAAAAAATAGCCCTTGCAAGTCTTGAACCCAAGACCCTGCACACCATAGCCACAGCAAGTTACCACTAAGCCAGCTGAGCTGTAAAGTGCTGGGATAATTTCTCCAACATATCATGCAGAATATTCAGTCTACCAGACAGAATGTGCAATGTGGAATCACTAAATATTCAAATGATATATATACACACACACCTATACACACACACACACACACACATATATATATATATATATATATATATATATATATATATATATATATATATAGTTTTATAGCTATATAAAGAGCATATATATATATAGAGAGTGTACAGGGTATCAAACAGGCATCATTCCTACAGTTGCCACCTTCTCAAATGGCCAGAGTCTCTGATTCTTTCCTAGAAATAAGAATTATTGCATTAGAACATATACTCACACGAAATGCAAAGGACATAACACCACACCTTTTGCATAAATATACATGTTTATTTGTCTACAATTTATATTGTGTATGACATTTTTATAGCATGTAGGTGTTTGAAATACAAAATAACTGATTAATGCAACTATCAAAGTAAACATATGATATAGTAATCTGCAAAATATAAGATATTCTGCTGTCTTGGCCAAAGCCTTCAAATAGTACAACAGTAAAAACTCACACATCCTTTGAAGACAAGACTCAATCAACACTTAAGTACAGAATTAGTTCAACAGCCTCCAACTACACTCTGTAGTTAACCACCTAGGGGTAAAAGTAGCAAGTGTTACAATGCAAATGGATCCTTTACATAACAATGCTTAACTTCAAACTGCACAATCACACTGACAAACAGAACTGTGTGCAAAACAGTAAGCTCTAACCCACCACTGTCCCCTTGGTGAAATGTATGAAAATGTAGAGCCATATACCTTTATGTTTCTAAATAGCAATATCCCTCCCATGTTCTAACAACCTAGGTTGAAGACATTTAATACCCCCTCCCCCATAAAATATCTTACAATGGCATATAACAGTGTTCTCTGTACACTGACATCTTGATTGTACAGGATCACACATGTTGTCCAGCTGTAGTCTTCATATATATGCCCCCTACCCTACAACATGTGTGGGAGTTCACACTATCACTGGAATGATAGCAGGAATGTCAGCACTAAATAATGATAGACCATATACCTATCAACCTTACTGGAAGACATCTGGCCAAAGTCTGGTATACAAGTGGAGGACAGAGGCCAAAACACAGGTCCACAGTTGAAATATTGCTGTAATACACTGTGAAAGTTGCTGGTGTAACAGGGTTTGTTGCAACTTACCCTTCCTGAGGAATATGATGTCAGAAACACAAATGGATGTTGCCATGTACTAAGAGCAAGCAACAGAGACAATGCCACTGATTTCTCAAGGACAACACCTGTGTGGGGAACAGACAAAACATAACAGCCAAATCTCTGGCCATCATGTGTATAGCCCCACAGTTGAGAGCTATGCAGACAGATTTCATTCCATTCAAAACTAGCATGCACACACAAACCCTGTAAGACTAACAGTATTCAAAGCATATAACAGCAATGCTCACACTCTGTCTCTAGGTCTGGAACCTTATACAAACAAGTTGGCCTGTGTCCACAAGTCTTGTTGTAAGAGGTATGCCTACCTGCTGTCTCTAACACTGCTACTCCCACACATGAAGGATGTCTTCCATACAGGCAAGGTAAAGGGACAACACCCACATGATGTAGCCATTTATAGTACTGGGTTGCTATGACACTGGCATTTGGAAAAACTACACAGCTGCCTGCATGCAATTAGCAAGTGGGGAATACCAACTGGTGCAGAGGTCATCACCTGATCAGGAGCATCAGTGGGGAGAGAGAGAGAGAGAGCGAGAGAGAGAGATAGAGAAAGAGAGAGTGAAAAAAAGAAAAAAGAAACAAACATAATACTAAAAAAGAAAAACAAACAAAAATGAACACATCAACAGGAACACAGAAGAGAGCATAATAATACAACAGGTATGTGAAACATGTAAGCATGTAATTGAATTTAGTACTCGGTCTGTAATAATGGGAGTGATGAATTTGAAAGATTTATATGTGCCATCAAGACTTACTGTAAATATGTCCTGCTGAACAACTGCTATGGACATAGCATCTGGCTCTGTTTGCAGTGGGTCATAACTGTCAACTGTGCAGATCTTCATAGAATGTCAAGCTTTACCCATCATAGTAATAGGAAAATACGGGTAGGAGATAAGTGCAGACTTCTTCAGAATACTAACTACCATCGAAGATTGGTATATAAATACAAAAAATCCACTTAATTGAGAGAGAAAGGGTGTACGAGCATTTATATGCTATTAAAAAGCTTAAGCTAGAAAATACACTTGCTAAACATGTAGATAGTAATAGAAACCACAGCTTTAAGTTTATGGTGATAGATCAAGTTAAGGTAAACCCTAGGGGTGGACCAAGAAGCCTTAAACTTGATGAGCTTGAGTTGACCTGGCAAGTTAGACTTAATTCTTATAGCTTCCCAGGGCTTAATGATTCTTGTACGATCAGTAGCTTGTTAAAATTAGCTTGTTTAAAGAGATGAAAAAATGAAAAAATGTAAGACACGCAATTATGGGATCAGCTTAATATTTTCATAAGAGTGGTAGTACCACTTATATGTATTACCTGGGTTATCATTATGGGTTTTTTTTATTAATATTAATTGTAAAATTTTCAATAATTACTTGTTCCTTGATTTTATAAATGGAAAAATGAGGAGTGTTTTTTAATTGATGGATGATATGTGTTGCCCTTTTAAATTTTCTGTATCAATTAAGTGGATTTTTTGTATTTATATACCAATCTTCGATAGTAGTTAGTATTCGGAAGAAGTCAGCATTGGAGGCTGACGAAAAGCGCTTAAATACATTTTACTTATCTTCACAACTGTTCGTATCTGCTGTCTGCACTTATCTCCTACCCATATTTTCCTATTACTGGTTTGTTTAGCCTGTTTGTGGTGTTTACCCATCATAGTGTTTGGTCTGTTCCTCCTAACATCTATATTAGTCTGGCAAATAGCTGGAGATGAAAGTCATTAAGTAATGTCAAACACTTAAGATCCAGACCCCACCACCGTCAGGTAATGCAAAATGTATTATGCTACAAACTTCATAGGCTTGTAACAGGCATATTTAAGATCTGTCCCTATATAGCCCCCTAATGTTAGGCTTTGTCCACATGTGATGCTCCAAGAGGTGGATAGGTAGGGTCACAGGTTAGGAGCCTGGATCATCCTGGGAAAGGACAGCTCACACATAGCAACCACTACAGTGTCTGTCAAAGAGTTGTGACTGTGCCACTGCTAGGCCAGTTAATGGGATGTTGCCCATACCCATATGTTACCTGTGAATATGAGTATTATATATGTTTGTGTTGTAATTATGAGATACCAATATAGGGCATGTGCACAGTAAAATGCCGTTGCAGATGTGTAAGTTAAACTGCATGTGATATATTGAATTAATGGGAATTCCAACATCAAGAAAAAGTCTTTATTCAACTAAGCAACGCTTTTGGGTCTACACCCTATGTCAATACTAAAACACAATTAAACTCAACACAAATAGGCTTTTAAAACAGGAGCATTACTATCACATGACTACAGCCAACCAATCATGTGGTAGTATATAAAACACACAGTATACTGTATAAAGAGATACCTATTAGAAATTATCTATATGAAAAAAAACTTACATAAATACGCTCTTATGTACAGTATAATATAAATATAGCACTCTATGCAAAACAATCTAAAAAATGTTGTTAAAAAAATCAGTATTTAGTGTGTTGTAACTTTACCAAAATAGGTTTAATTTAAACTTATGACTGTTGTCATTGCTCATAATGTGTTTACTTAATGCATTCAATATAACAGTCTTAAAATAAATATTAATTCAGGAACTGAGAAAATTAGATATGTCATGACATATAATGTCAGAACACCTCTTGGAAAACAAATTATAGAGAGAAATTGGTTAATATTAATGGCTTCACCTGAGATTAAGGAAGTACTAGGTGTCAAGCCATATTTCTCATATACAAATTTGAGAAATTTGAAAAGCAAATTGTGTTACAAAGACTTTAACTCCAAACAGACACCGCAGTTGGAAATAAGGATTGGCACTTTTAATTGTATGGACTGTTCTTGTTGCACTGACATCTTAGGTAAAGGTAGTGAAACTTTTCAACACCCCACCACAAATGTGACCTATAATTTTAAAGTGACAGCCAATTGCACTAGTGTTAATGTGGTTTACCTGGCAACCTGCGTTAAATGCCCCTCTTTTTATGTGGGTAAAACCACAAGAAAGTTAAAGGTACGAATTATAGAATATAAGTCGGACATACGGAGGAATAATGAGAAGAATGCATTAAGTAAACACATTATGAGCAATGACAACAGTCATATGTTTAAATTTAGAGTAATAGATGTAGTTTATAGATCGTTACGGGGGGGTGATTTGAATAATCTGCTTGAGACTATAGAATATGAGTGGATATTGCGATTAGCTGCAGATGTCCCACCTGGCCTCAATACTGCTATAAATTTAAAACCTATTTTGGTAAAGCTGCAACACACTAAATACTGAATTATTTTTAACATTTTTTTTTAGATTGTTTTGTATAGAGTACTATATTTATATTATACTGTACATAAGAGCATATTTATGTAAGGTTTTGTTATATAGATAATTTTTATTAGGTATCTCTTCATATAGTATACTGCATATTTTATATACTATCACATGATTTGTTGGCTGTAGTCATGTGATAGTTATGCTCCTATTTTAAAAGCCTAATTGTGTTGAGTTTAATTGTGTTTTAGTATTGACAAAGGGTGTAGACCCGGAAGCTTTACTTTGTTGAATAAAGACTTTTTCTTGACATTGGAATTCCAGTTACTTATATTTGCCATCCTGTATACAGTAAGGATCCTTGTTTGTATATATTGAATTAATAACATTCAACTGTGCAGTGTTCTGCTAGACACTATTCACACTTGTGACTATCTGTAGTCACATACACATATACTTGTGTTATGTCAGCTATATCATTACATTATCAGGTTTTATTTCCCTGTTGTTATCCATTGATGTGGACCATTGCCCAGAAGTCCTGGTATAACAGGTTGAGACGTATGATTGAGCTGCAAGACTGTATATACAGTGTGCCATACTGACATAGAACACAAATGTATACTAGGTATCCCCTGAGCACATGTATGTATACGTATGTTCAGGTGAAAGGCACAAAAGTAATAACATGGGTCACAAGCAGTCTGGAAAATAAGTTGTGCATGTTGCACGTGTGTATAATATCAGTCTCACTGTATACAACAAAATAAAATATGTACAGCTACTGATTGTTGCATTGTCATGACACAGATATGGGTACTAGAGTAGGCATGATTTTCAGGTAGTAATCAGAGACATGTACAACTGTGTTATGACCCACTGTCCATGCCTACCACTAACAGCTATATCAACACCCATATACATTGAATATCCAAAGTGTACACACACCTGTTGGAATGCCAGGTTTGTGTAATGTATGCCAATGAGACCACAGAAAGTAATTTCAAAATATTTCTCACCTCAAATGTGACCCATAACCTGAACAATTCCACTGAAAAGGAAACAAAGCTGTTTCATGGAAGGTGAACAGACATTGCCAAGTGAAGATGTGACATGATGTTAGAGTACAAACCAAGGCAAATGGATGCTGTAATCATCTCAGCAGGTGTTTACACAACATATCAGTTTATGGGTGTGCACACACATTCACCTGGCTTACTGTACTGAGTATTATTTCCCATATGTGTGCACAGGTCAGATTGTTATATTCTCTATTGAATTAAGCAGGCTATAGGTTGCATTACAGGTGAGGATTGTGTTGACATGAGCTTTTCTGGGGTCATGTTTCAATTGCACTACTACCAGGCATTGTAACAGGGGTGTATATACTTTATATTCACTGTAGCTATATGGAATCAGCAGTACCTGACCTGTACAACCAGCCTCCACCAACAATAGAGTAATCCCCCTTGGTTGACAGCAACACTACACAAAGCACATAATAGGTTGCTATAGTGGCTGTACAGGGACACATAGGTGCAGACCACAACTTGGAAGCAAGTCCACCTCCATCTGAGCAAGCATGTATGTTCACAAGTGACTTTCTGTAAGGCCGACTATGGCTATAAATGTGGCATATCCACACCACCAAGGCCAATTGCAACAATGTCTCCACATATGTAGTCAGTCTCAGACGCAGTAACACAATTCAACCTGTACTGGGGGTAAAGTATACCTCATACACATATGCCATGGATACAGGCAACCTGCATCAGACAGGTTAGGTGGGAACAGTGCCACCCTGTCCACAAGATTTGTACAGGGGGATATGCACATAATCCACACCCCTGCCCACATCAATGGTGTGCATGTACATAATGCCAACTGATGGCAACAATAGCAAGTCTCCATGGGGCATGAGGACATCACAGTCTGCCTCCTACATTAACCCAGGCATCTGCTCACAGCTCCATCATACACTACAGTCAAACACAGACTTGCCACCATCCACACACCATCCACATGGAAGATGGCCACTGTCATCCGTCTACACAGAAATGAATGGAGATTAATGGATTATACCATTAAGTGTCCAACATTAGGGGAACTAGACAAGTCAGGGCCAGGAGTGTAACGCAAGATGCCAAAGCCATGATAGCTTACAGTGTTATGGAATAGTCTGGATGAGTTGCAAGTAAAATCCACTGTTGCTGTGCAAGTGGACAACCATATGAGGTCCTGTGACCATTTATCCTGCTTATGTCTTCCAGGTAATATGCAACATCCATGGCTCCCTGCCTTCACCGACATGGAGAATGGGACCATTATACAACATCTCATGCAACATCACAGCATCTTATTCAGCTGCAGAGTCCAGGATCTGCAAGAGAGGACCGCCCTGTGGAACGAGCTCATCCACAGGGTAAACAATGTCGGCCTGCACAGCCGAAATTATGAGCAGGTGCGGCATAATTGCATGGACCTTATCTGCTACACCCTTCAGCGTGCTGCTGCCATTGTGAGGGACCAGCTAGCCACAGGTGGGGGTCAGGCCATCCAGCCCCCACTGACACATGCTGAGGAGCTCCTCATCAGCCTTGGGGCACCCGCAGACCAGACACGCCAACAAGCTGAAGACAGCCTTGTGGAGGAAGGTGCCACCCACACAATGGATGAGCAGTGTGCAGGTAAGGCCCCAGTGCACATTACTAGAACACTTTGTATCTGTCAAGTATCTACATGCATATGTCAGATAGGATAGTCTGTTGCTGGAGTCTAGTAATGCACAGATGTGCATAATCTGTAGTTCTGGGGTTTGTATTGTTGATGTGCTGCTATGCTGCTTCCATCCTGTACCAATGCCACAGGTGTGGCTACTGACATTACTTCTCTCACACAACTATTTAGGTCCCTCTGATATACAACTGGGACAGCAGCCTGTAGCTGGTGAGTATGGAGTTGTTATGTTCAGGTTTGCCAATACACCGGCCATGTTAAAGCCATGCTAGTTGCCATGCACACATTTAACACACCTACCCATAAAGCATACATATTCATTTATGTTGTTAATTGCACTGCATCACAGTGGTCACCATGGTGGCATATCTGAAGGGTATATGCGAGTCCTGCAGTATACCTCACAACCTGTCAGTGCCAGATGTGTAGACAGAGATAAACAAAATGGTGGGACAAACAGCCTACAGTAGGGACATGTATTAAACATTACCCTTATACAGTGGATACAACAGTGTATACACCACTATTACAATGTGAACTGTTCCTAATATATATAACGGCAGACCAGAGTAACACATTCCACACCTTTTACAACCTGTAATGTGATCCTAACATGAGCAATGAAAGTGTAATATGGAAGCCTATGTTAGGACAAAAATATGGAGAATACAAATCTTACAAAACACTGGAAGCATATGTGTGCACACACTCCAAATAACATATTGTGGAAGCAACTTGTGATGTACTGACAGCATTCACTCTTCTTGAGTAGACACCTGCCATCAAGTACAGGGCCTCAATATTACACCAAGTAATGATCTGCTGTCCAAGAAGTATGTGCATAACATTTGCCTAGTCGCCTGCAACACAGGCAGCCATGGCTTGCACACATCTTACAAAACACAAAATTGATCCCATATCCAAAAGGTAGCAGTCAGGAGTGGGAAAAGTAACCTTAGCTCATCATTGCATATACCATGGCAAACAGTGCAGGCAGTCATCTATGGGTGTACGTAATATCGGACAACAGTGATATAGAAAATAAACAGATGCCCATCCAAACCAGATGACAAAACATGTTGCAAACTGCTCATGGAGGCTTCCCAGAGACATGCAGCAAAACTAAGGGAGATGCAGGAATGTCTACCAAGTACTTCCTGTGCAGTACCTGTGTTGACAATCACCTGGATTCAGTATAAGTGTGGCCTATGGGTTAGGGTAATCAGATGGCAGTTTTGTCCCACATGAAACATCATCCAGGGCTCTGTACAAGTAGCATAAGCATAACATCAGGTCTCCCAAACGCATGTGTTTCAATGTGTAATACTGTCATGAGACCAAGGCTCAAACCTATAAACAATATCCATAAAGATACATGTGGTGCACAAGCAACACTTCACTCCACCTCAGGTTTAGTTTGCTGGTGCCAGTGTACACCTTTAGGGTTGCTGTTCATTAGCTGGTACTAGGGTGGTAGACATGGGGTGGGAATTTGGAACACTGCAAAATAACACTCGTGTGGCCCATAGTTGTCAGGCATCTGCAATAAGGCTGAGGATGGGGAGGGATGTCAGCTTGGAACATAACAGTGAACTGTAGCATACATCCAAATCTAGTTATGAATGGCTATATTTGAACTCAGTCAAGGTTATGAATTGTGCCAGACATAACCCAGACTCTACAGCAATGGTGAAGCCAATGTGTGACCTCCAAGGGCTGTGCACATGAGCTGACCTTGCAATCTGGCAGAGGAGTGGGACCTTTGTAGGCCAGACAGACCACATAATGCCAAGTGAAGAAGGGCCATTCTAGTATACCTCCTTGCAGGAATAGTGACTGCTGTAGTTCACTTAGCAGGTACTTCAGCAAACCATTGTGTTAAGGGTGTGCACACTTATGCAACCCACATATTGTATGCATCTCATTCAGCATCTCCACAACTAACACATTTGTTTGATACTACATTGGATTGCACAGGTCATATGTCACATATCAGGTGTGTGTAATGTTAACACATGCAGTATTGTGGGCCCATTACATATCTAAGAAGAGGCTGGCATGTCAACAGGGGTATGTACACTCCTCATATCCACATTAAGCTTAGATGGTTGTCGGTGTAAACAGATATTATTGCACATACATGCACTGCTGATGATGAGATCTGCAAATCAAATGTCAGGCATAAACTATTGACATCAGTCCTCATATCATCCCAGTTATGTGTCAGACAAACACATAGGGGCTGTGAGCAACAGAGCAAAAATAACTGCCAAAAGTCTACACATTCAGCAGTGGTCTATACACATGTGAGGTATTGTGCACAGTACATGCCAGTGTGCTGTACTGGTGCACAGGAATAATGTCTACATGGATCCAGTGTGTTCCAGGGGAAGGGGCATCACCTACTAACACAACTCATGCATTACAGAGATGTATAATGTTGGTAACAAGGATTATGAATGGCTGCAGTACATGCTGTTGAGTGCATATGTCATGCATGTTGACTGTTGGGTAATGTGAGGTCTGTTCACCTGTAAGTGTGTGTGTGTGTGTGTGTGTGTGTGTGTGTGTGTGTGTGCGTGTGTGCGTGTGTGTGTGTGTGTGTGTGTGTGTGTGTGTGTGTGTGTGTGTGTGTGTGTGTGTAGAAGTAAACCATAATGTACAGGTCTTAATTTACATTTCTTGTCTGCCCCTCACAGGTGGTGAGGTGGGTCAGGGTCCTTCCTGCAGGCAAACTGATGTTAGTGTCCATACAGACTCTGACAATGATGATAGGCATAGTGAGGCACAGGCATGGCTGTCAAGGGCTGCATCTGTGCCATTGGTTGGCATCCCACTTTGTTCCACCCCATCCCTGCACACAGTCACAATGCACACACATACCCCATCACCAGTGGCATGGATGAGGGACAGTTGGCAGGTGGTGGCATGGGACAGGAAAGTTTGGTGATTATGGCAAGTGTGTCTGTACACAGCAACCAAACCCAGATGACTGGTGAGGTTGCACACAGGTAGATGTACAGGGGTGCTCATAGGAGGACTGCTGGCCATCATGCCCCTGGCAGAAGTGCCACAGCAGGTGTCACCAGACACATGTTTAGGGCCATTATGGAGACACAGGCATGTATTGAATGTTACTCCAGAGATAGTCTGAGGCTCCAAAGGGCTACACTTCCTGTTGTATGTGACTACATCTGTGATCATGCAGATTTCCACTGTTATTTTGTAGAGGTCATGGACAGATGGTTGGTTGAGATGGTGGGAATCCTCGACTGTGTGGTGTCTGTGGTAGAGCATGTGGGGGAATTAGGGCATCAGCCGTGTGGACATAGGTCAGCAACACCAACAGGTGGTGGTTTATGTGGAAATGCAACATCTCACGGCCGCTCCTGTAGTCACAGTACCAGCACCAACACTGCGAGGGGGTGCTGACCACACCACAATGTGGCAGGCCACGTGCACATGGTCCTGGCTGGTCCCAACAGGGATGCAGATCCAGCAGACAATTGTCATCGTCAGGGGAGCGTACCATATCTTTGCCCATGCAACCCATGGCAGGTGCAGTTCCTGTGTCTGTGGCTGGACATACATACATACATACACACATCACCAAAACCGCTAGGGCACCTCCATACCTATGCACACTTCACATCTGCACAGGCTATTTAATAAAGAGCCCCCTGACCCACACACATGATGTCAACCAAATAACTCAGCCAAGGGCTCTGGCAAACTCAAACCTCACCCTGTGCATATGATGATACCTGTGCCACATCCCTGTCATCCATACCGTCGATGCAGGGACATGCTAACATTGTTCTGATGCACAGGGTGAATATATTAAAGTTTAACAATGTACTGCTGTTTAAAGTGTTGTCAGCTGGAATGTTTAATGCTTACATGTCAGGGTGTGTAGCTGTCATAGGTTCATAGGTAGGTACTAGGTTATCAGCCCAAGGGCCTAGGTAAGCCTAGCCAACAAGGTTCTCTGGCTTATGCCACACAATAAAGTTATTTTCCTGTGCCCCTGTTGAGCAGAGCCACAGAAGTGATCCCCAGGGTGTATTTCCTATTTCCCATCCACTCATCAAGATTTTTCTTGAACAGTGCTTATGAGGAACTTTGCTTGACATAGATGGGTAGCTTGTTCCAGCAATG
Source organism: Protopterus annectens (assembly GCF_019279795.1). NCBI lineage: Eukaryota > Metazoa > Chordata > Ceratodontiformes > Protopteridae > Protopterus > Protopterus annectens. The sequence continues at coordinate 1,845,162,295 of NC_056733.1, forward strand.
ATGCATTATAGCCATTATTAATAATGACTGATCATGTTCTCCATAATGTATTCTGTTTGTTTTCTAGGTGTCTGTGTGTCAGGAGGATGTTAGTCTGCTGTCCTTTCCTACAAGGGGTGTGGCACTGTGGTAACGCATTGCCTGTGTCATATCCCAGGTACAGCTGTACACAAGTAACAGGTCTGTATAACAGTTATTGCATGTGCCACATGGCTGATAGGACTGAGGGGTCTATACAGGTGAGTGCATGCTGGCAGATGTAAGCAGATCTTCTACAGTAGACAATGGTAAGTGTACTGGTTGACACACTCCAAATGCTTGTAAATACACACACACACACACACACACACACACACACACACACACACACACACACACACACACACACACACACACACACACACACACACAGGCTTTTGTGCTGATGCACTACACAGAGAATACTGTTCATATAGATGTACTTCATTTTGCAGATAACTCATTTTGGCCTATGTATGTCCACCAAGACCAAATTGCCAAACTATCACATCAGTAAATAATCTGTCTGCCAGATTTAATGACAGTGAAAATGGTACTGGCAGGGTATATGTCCTTTTCCCCAATGTAGTGCAATCATGGAGGTGGTATACATAGATGTGCTGGTGAGGGGGCCCAGCCCCCCACTTCGGAGGGTAAGGGGTGGTGTAGAACCACACATAGTGTGATTAACAACTACTTAACCTCTTAACATGAACTGTACAGTATAACAGCACAGTAAGCAGGGGGATGCACACAACAATAACCCCAATGTGGGTGGCTGTGCCCACAACAACCACCCCCAACTATATATACCAACTCCAGTACTGACATACAGCTCTACGTGGGGGAAACAGCATTTACACATCCACTACTAGTTTTGATGGAAAGCATTGCCACAAGATGATTCTTTTGAAATGTTATCTTTTGCCAGCTAGTTCTTGGACAACTGATCTCCTGGGAAATATATTTTCTGCAAACTGAAGTAGATCCCTTCACATACACACACACTTACTTGGCAACACTGAGATTAGAACCCCCACCTAGGTACATCTTGCTACTAATGTGTTTGGCCTTAATTTCACACACCACAGAACTTGTAGGGTGAGGTGTATCCCAAGCTTACTGTAAAGTGAACAACAGCACCAGGCCTTGTACAGTCTGGTAATGGGGGATGTACTGGGTGTTAATGGACAATACATAGTATAACATACTGGCATATACACATTGACAAACACATACAGTCATAGACACATTTGACAGACCTGGGTTTAGCAGTGCTGACTACCTTGTCAGTGAGTCCATACTGTTACAGAGTTCTTGCACACAGCGCATGCATCATTGGGCTGAAGAGTGTCATCAGTTATCTGTATGGTTGATGGTGACAGCAGTCCTCATACAGTGGACCTTGTGACATGTACTGGGGGTACTATGGTGTAAAGACAGTATACCAAGCACCCCCACCCCACATTGGATATTGTACTCATTGAAACCCATGATAATGCTCCAACATACCCACAACCATACATTTACCAGGACTGCAATACAAACTCTTGTTTATCTAATTATCGCTACTACAGGGATATGCATTTATTACGCACACCACAGGGATAGTAGGGTGAGGGTTTGTCAAGGCTGTCCTAATCTCAGCAACATCACCACCCCTTATAATATATGGCAAGGTTTAGTGTATTTGGAGAATGTGGCCTCAGAATGCTGTCTCCTGCTAATATGCACACACACACACACACACACACACACACACACACACACACACACACACACACACACACACACACACACACACACATACACACACACACACTCACATTTGCCAGGACTCAGACTGTAACAGACACCTATCTACTCATTTGTAGAACAGTGTTATGCTGGTACTGCAAGCTCCAGGTAGCCCATAGGATGAAGAGTGTCACAAGGTACATTCAATGTGAATTACAGCAGCAGCCCTCTCTAAGTATAGCGATGGTGGTGTAGTAAGTGAGAAGGCCCTCAGAGTATTTTCAACTACAAGTTTACAAACACACAAACACTGTTATACTCAGTAATGCACATAGACACATTTGTCTGTAATGAGGACCATAGAATCAGGTGTTTCTAGGTGTGTACCAGGCTAATGTCCATGGAGAAATGAGAAGAGCAGGGCATGTGAGTACACTGGTATCATGCCACCTGACATTTTTCAGCAAGCCATCTATCAAGTAATGCCACATGAGTGATCTCCAGGGTGACAGTTATATTCAACATCCACTCATCTGGCTTTCTCTTGAAGAGGGTCAGTGAGGTGCTCCAATTGACATGTATGCAACATATATTGCATAACATGGACAGTGTCTGGATTAGGGACCTGTACCCAAACATGTTCTTTTGACTGTGGTAGTCTGGTTGAGGTATCCATGGCATGTGGTGCATACAGAGTGGGGTTTCCTAGCTGTGGCATTCATAACACAGCTCAAGAGACATGTCAGTGTCAGTCAATCAGCGATTGCCTGTAAGCAGCCATGATGAATACCTGACACCTGCACATCTGTACAGAGGACAGACAGAAAGTAGATAGCCAACAAGTTATGCATTAGGATGAATGTTGTGAAAGATAGACATCTGAAACAGATAGGTATGCCATTACTACAAATGACAGTAGTCCTCAATGACATGTCCTAAAAACATAGTAGGTTATAGTTAATATTAACATATCAGATCATTATCCAATAGGAGATACATAAAAACATACAGTTCAAACACCAAGAACATGATAGTCAGTACTCAGAACCCAGCTTTGCATGTAGGGTTGTATGGTTCCACTACTACAATCTGCAATAAACTCTTACTTGGAAAGGCATTGTTAAAGTAGTCATGTAGTGAGACAATACATACACATGTGACTGAATATGACCTGGGATACTACCCAAGTATGTAACACATACAAAGAGAAAAGATTGTGGTATTATCCATGTATACTCAGGTGTCCCATACAGTATACTCACATCCCTTACTAATGTAATGACAGCACATAGAAGTATGTTATGTATATGGAATTAAATACACTTCTTAAATATGTCATTACCCTGCTATTTGATCAGACTGAAATGTGATCACTAGTTACTAGGGCTGGGCTATGCTTAATAGGTTTAGGCATTGCTTAAATGTAAATGCTATGCGGATTAGCGCACTGGTAAGCAAAGCCTACACGTTGTAAGCACGTACCCATTTAACCATATGTTAGGAGCACTTACCATCACACAAACCCGTGCAAACCCACTTAAAGCTTCTTAAAAGTGCCTTAATCACCCTGTCTCCATCAGCTCTTGTTCTGCCCAGCAACAAAATGAGTAGTCTATGCAGGTCTTGAACCCAGGACCCTGTACACTATAGTCACAGTACTGAACCACTAAGCCATCAGAGCTGTAAGAATGTCTGTTGTTTTGCAAATATATCATTCAGTACACATACTGAATAGTAGTGAACAACTGCTTTGACTACTGCAATTGTTCACTACTTGTTAGTGGAAATAGTGTGGTATCAGTCATGTCCTCATATCTAAATATACACATAGATAAATATAGTGCGATACATCTGAGCATCTCCGAAGGAATATACAATACTCATGTTCACACAAAAAGGGTATATATATATATATATATATATATATATATATATATATATATATATATATATATATATACATACATACACACACACACACACACACACACACACACACACACATATATATATATATATATATATATATATATATATATATACCTCTTAGTGCAAGGGAATGAACTGTACATATTGCAGTTATTAATGTAGAATGTTGCTACAGTAACAGGGGTTGTGTCAACATACATGTTGTGAAGGAAGGCTATCCTGAACATGACATGTATGCCATCAGTTACTGACAGACATCATAAACTCATCATAGTGAAGTACCACACAAATCACAGTAATGATCATGTGGAATACAGCAGATATATGAGCAATAAACGTGAACAGTCTGAAACAATCTCATCAGTTGAGAGGTATACACAGAACACCTTAGTGCAAGAAATGTGGGCCAAGCCTGACAAAGGGGATGTTTAAAGCCATGAACATGGGGATATATCACAAATACTAGAGTAGATAGGCTCGGGTCTGTGTTAATTCAACAAAAATCCATTACATCGAATACCAAAACAGTGACACGTATTACTCGAACCTTGAAAATACCGAATGCACTAAACCGCAAAATTTAAAATATCGAACGTTCATAGTCAGTCAACCCCACCACCTGCTATATACTACCTACCCAAACAAAATAAATAAACCACATACATACACTAACCAAACCCTATCCCAAACCCTAAAGTAAAGCACCAAAACTCAACTTCTAATCATACACAACTATCTATGCACAATCCTTAACCCCTCCCTAACCCTAAGGTCCATAACTACTGCACACTTCCTCTACGGAGATATACCCAAACAAAATAAATAATACACATAAATACACATAAATACATTTAACAAAACCCTACTTCTAACACTACACTAAATCTTATACACATTACCTATCTATGCACTTACCTTAACCCGCACCCTAACCTTAAGGTCCGTAACTATTGCACACTACCTTACGGAGCTATACCGCAGACGGGCCAACCAAAACACTTAGACTTTTCGAATTTTGCAGTTTTGCATATTCTGTCGATGATTTCGTATTTAGATAAACAGAGTTTTGACAATCTAATAGGAACCCGATAGGCTCACACAGTTGATGCATTCACACTCTCCTGTTTGTCCTAACATATATTAAGTGGAGGAGCACAGGTCCCAAGACCACATGCTTCCCACTAGTCAGTGACATACATCTTCACAACATCCCACTGCTTTTTCAGTAATACACAGCTTGTATGGTGGGCAGGCAACAGTACAGCTGATTAATATCTGGACATAACATCTCACTAGGGTATATGCACTGAGCTGCTAGGCATGTCACCAAGCACTGTCAAAACTACAGGCAAACTGCCACAACAATATCCCTATTTTCCTGTCGGGGAATACACATGTAATTGCAAATATAGCAGGCACTACAGGCATGTAACAGCAAGGAGTAACAGACACCAGTGTAAAAGTGTATACCCACAACCAATCTCAACACAGTCACATAGTGGTAAGCCTAAATAATAGTACAGTATATGGACTGTGTGAACAAAACCCATCATCATATTTGGCACTCACACACTAACCCTACATATACTGGCCCAACTCACAGTGCAGTCTGATGCCTGACTGTGGTATGGGACATGTCTCAGTCTGGCCCTACAATCATATAAGCTGATAGGGTACCACAAACTGGAGCAGCATGCAACGTCAGGTAGAATAGGACCAAGAATACTGACATCTACCCTAGTCTGTACACAAGCCAAATAACATATTCACAATACACTGCTATGCAATACTGGCACTCTGTCAACAATCACCATTAGTACACAGACTTCACTACTGTTCAGACTGCAACAGACTGTCCAAGTTTTGTCCTCAAATATAAGGCCTCCTATACATGATGTGTCTGGCAGTCTGATATATATCACTGGCTTGATATCAGCAATGATGTCAGTAAATAATGATATACTGTACATATCCACCTCTTACTGCATGACATATGGACAAAGGGTGACAGACTTGGGGGTCAGAGGCACAAACACAGGGCCACTATTAACATATTGCAGTTATAAACTGATAAAACTCCTGGTGTAACAGGGTTTGTTGTAACATGTCTCTTCTGAGGGATATGAAGTCAGTAACACACATGGATGTTACCATTTACTGACTGGAATCATCAGAGTATGCTACTGCATTTATAAAGTCAGACAATGTGTGCAGACAATGTGTGAGTAACACACCAAATCTAAGACGCCAAACTCTGGCCAGTATGCAGATATCCCTACAGGTGAGAGTTTTTTCAACCACATAACACTGTCATGTCAGACTTTAAATCATGCAAAACTGCCATATACACACAAACCCTGTTAAACTAACATTACTTCAAATGCAGAATAGCAATACTTACATTCTGTCCCCATGTCTGGAACATCCCCCTACAGTTTGTTGGCCTGTCTCCAAAGTGTTTGTTGTAAGAGGTATTTCCAAATACCCTCTGTGATGCTGTTTGTCAGACACCCACATGAAGTCCTGCTCACGGTGAAGGAAAAGGGACAACACCCACATGAAGTGCTTAGTTATAGGAGTATGTTTCTATGCATTTGGCTATAGGAATGATACCACAGCTGCTCCACATGTAATTAGCAAGTGGGGACTCCAATTCATGCACAGGCCATCAACTGATCATGAGCATTACCAACAAATGTCAAGCTGCTGTCTATGCAGAACAAATGCATTTTTCCACATCTACCAGAGAGGGGGAGAGAGAGAGAGAGAGAGAGACGGAAAAAAAGACAGAAAGGTAGAAAGACAGAAAGCGAGAAAGAGACAAGCGTGGTTGTGTATGATCTGTGGGTGGAGAGTGGTCTGTGAGTATTATAAGGGTTGCCTATATTGTTCACTAATCCATACTGTCACATAGGCATTGCACGTGGCAATAGACATTTATGGCTATGGATTATCTACACCAACCTCTACGGTGTTTGCAACTGTTGGCCTTGTAATGTGTACATTGGGACATATAGGTCCTCACCCGCATCTCAATGGATCCTGTTATTATACAAACACACCAGCCCCCACACAGGATACTGATGACAGACGTACACACACACACACTTGCCAAGGCAGAGTTTCGAACCCCTATCTAACTATGTATTGCTAGTACAGTGTTACACATTTATCACAAGTGCCACAGAGCTTACATGTTGGAAAGCTGTCCAAAGGTATCTTTGAAGGTGAGTGACATAATCAGCAGTGCTAAACGAGGGGTAAGGGAAGAGTAGTAAGTGTGAATGTCCACAAAATCAGGTCTTAACAGACACACACACACTTTCACACAAACACATACAGTTTCACAGTTGCCACATCTGAGATTAGAACTCCTACTTAACTAGTATGCTGTACTATAGTATTACACATATATCACAAGTGCCACTGAGCTTGTATGTTGGAGACCTGTCCAAAGGTATCTTTGAAGGCGAATTACATCAGCAGCAGTGCTAAAGGAGGGGTAAGGGAAGAGTACTAAGTGAGAATGTCCATAAAATCAGGTGTCAATAAAGACACACACACACACACACACACACACACACACACACACACACACACACACACACACACACACACACACACACACACTCTTTCACACAAACACACACAGTTTTCATGTCTGGGATTAGAACACCTACCTAACTAGAATGCTACATTATGGTACTAAGCATTTACCGCAAGCAACACTGAGCTTATATGTTAGAGAGCTGTCCAAAGGTATCTTTGAAGGTGAGTGACATCAGCAGCAGTGCTAAAGGAGGGGTAAGGGAAGAGTACTAAGTGTGAATGTCCACAAAATCAGGTGTCAGCAAAGGCACATACACACTCTCTTACACAAACAGTATCACAGTTGCCATGTCTGGGATTTGAAATCCTACTTTACTAGTATGCTACACTATGGTATTACACAGTTATCATAAGCACCACTGAGCTTATATGTTGGAAAACAGTCCAAAGGTATCTTCAAAGATGAGTGACATCAGCAGCAGTGCTAAAGAAAGAAGGGGTAAGGGAAGAGTACCAAATGTGAATGTCCAGAAAATCAGGTGTTAACAAAGACACACACACTCTCTCACACAAACACACACCGTTTCCATGTCTAGGATTAGAACTCCTACCTAACTAGAATGCTACACTATGGTAGTATGCATTTACACAAGCACCACTGAGTTTATATGTTGGAGAGCTGTCGAAAGGTTTCTTTGAAGGTGAGTGACAGCAGCAGCAGTGCTTAAGGAGTGGTAAGGGAAGATTAGTAAATGTGAATGCCTACAAAATCAGGTATCAACAAAGACACACACACTCTCTTACACAAACAGTTTCACAGTTGCCATGTCTGGGATTAGAACTTCTACCTAACTGATATGCTACACTACAGTATTACACAGTTATTGCGAGCACCACAGAGCTTATAGGGCTGAGATTTCCCAAAGGGTTATGTCAAGGTGACTGACATCAGCAGGAGTGTTAACATGGGCAGTGGGAAGTGCAGTGTGTGTGAATGGGCCATAAATCATTCCTCTGGAAACACATACACACACTCAGTCACACATAACTTTATATCTGACAGGACTGAGTTTACAAATGTTAAATGAATACTTATTTGTTCTATTGTGTTACACAGTTATCACAAGCCCCACAGGCACTATAGCGCTGAGGGCTACTAAAAGGAATGTCTACAGTGATTGACATAAGCACATCATGTGATATAGGCCAATTGGATGTGTAGTGGGTGAGGCAGGCCTCATAATGGAATTCTCTCTGTCACTGTTTGTCTCTCTTCCCCACATCTCTGTGTGTGTATGTTTGACATATTATAGTCTGTTGGCCTTAGATATGTGTGACTATTCCTATCCAATGTGTGTGTGAAGCATCAATGGTGTACAATTTGATGTTTGTGCACAGACATCTGCAAATGGCAGATATGTATAGTCCACTGTGTTGTCAAACATGGCCTTCATTTCTCTAAGTATATGAGCATGCCTGGTATGATCTTCTGTATTGAGTGTGTGTGAATCCATTCCAGGTAGGGTTGTACGCCAGTTCGGGGTTTGGTGTTCCACACCTACAGCTAGCAACCTGTTTCTGCAGGATATCTGTAGATAGTTTGACAATATGGAATCACAATGGGAGACAGGGGGATAATGTAACTATTGCTGTCTGTGCTGCTTGTGTTACATGGTTGATATTAGCAGAGATATTCAGACATATGTACTGTTTTACACTGTGATGTATTATGTCATCAACTAGTGATAGATATACTTATTTGCTCACAGTTATTTACTGGGAAATACAAGATGAATGAAGCTAAGTCCAGTATTGTGGACCGCAGCCTACACATTCGTGCACACTCCTGCCATTCTGGAGGGGTAGCTACAGACACTTGCTGATGGGTCTGTGTAAATGGTCCAGCACATTTGTAGTATGGTGGCTAAGGATCCCCTTCTTGTACATATATCAACTTAACAGAATGGCCATATCCTGCTGTGTCCACACCTCTCAGCTGTACAGATTCACCCGGCACAGCTCAACAATTTGCTGTTGTATGTCCCTGTCCACCATATAGTGCTCCACTATCTACAGCTCATGTAGCTCTTGGTGGGTTACCCCGGGTTTGTACACTCTTCTCTTCCTCCTCACTGTGGGATGGTCATCAGCTTTTACATCCTCACCACTGTCAGCCTCTTGCACATATTGATGCATGAGAGAAACAGCAGCCCCTAATATTTTGTTAGTTTTGTCAGGTAAAATGTCCCCATCGGTGTACAATAGTGGTGTAGAGTTTGTGGGAAAAACCAGACTGAAAGGTGTTTGCATAGTTTATAGTAATGTCCTGGGCTGCTGCCCGTGTAATTGGCTGATTCTGATACATTTCACCTGCCAGTTATGCTAGTTCTCCTTGATTGCCTTCCTACTGCTGTTTTCCCTTCCCATTGCCTTTCAGTTTAAGCCCCGAGGCACACCGCACATTCCCAGTGCTCAGATGTGAACAGTGCTGCTATTTCCTGTTTTTTTTTTGTTTAAAACCCAGTGTGTGGTATGCACACACGTTTAGGCAATGTAAGCACTGCTAGGCAGCCTCAGACATACCCTCTTCCTTAGTTTTGCTTAACAAAGGGCAAATACAGGCCACAGAGCTCCAATAAGTTTACAGCATGCATGACGCACACCATTATGAGGTCATCCACCTATTATACTTATACAATGGTGTTGCTGAACCTACACGGTTGGGTGCAAGCTAACACTGAGAGGAAATCTATGATTCAGTATCAGTCCCCTCATTTACATAAACCAGAATGCTAATTCATGGTTACCACACTCACACTGAGCCTTCCCTTTAGCAACCACTATTCCCTGTTGTCTTATGCATGCCATTGACTATTATGGCAAAATGCTGATTTGAGAATAAAAACTTATTTCCTCCTTTTTTTTCTTATTTTCATGGTGATCCCATTTGCGCACCACTGCCCTACACTTAAATGGCTGAGATCAGCCAAAAAAAAAAACATATTTTTTATAAAATTGCAACTATTTTTCATGCCAATGGCCATATATTTGGTCATGGGCATGCCTTCTACTTGGAATACATGCTTTCTTTCGAGCTGTCATGCCTCTGTTTTGTAACTTGCAGAAATGTATTTGGTTAGTAACAGAATACATTTCTACAGGTTACACTATTCCTGCACAGACGCCTGCCTTCTTCCTGGATTGCTAATTCACCTTTTTTCATGGTTTTCACCAGCAAATGAGGTAAATAGCATATGGCAGTGTTGTCTGTGCAGGAATAGTGTAGGCACACTTGTTCATGTCTTGGGGGCTTGTTCCTGGGTCGCTCGTTGGCCATATTGCATGCAGCAGCTCTGACACTATTCAGGCACTCTGTGCAGAGCTTGCTGAATCCTGGGGATTATTAATTGTTAATTCTAATAATCACAGCCATACAATAGTGTGTCCAAGAGGTATATGTATTCCATGATATATATATATGTATAGATGTATTGGGTTGATTTACTCAGTGGTAAAGTAATATTTGCAACATGCATGAGATATTGGAGGAATGCTAAATGATATGCTGTGTACTTTTGCATTATGCAAACATATAGCATATTTACTGGTATTATCTATTTAGATATGTTCTGCATAAAATGCATCGTGATGTTCAAATTGATTATAACAGCTTCACTTCACACACACTTACATTCTACTGGACCCATTTATATACTTTATTCTTGTATTCCAGCTGTTATTGTAAAAAATGAGTAGAGGTTCATGGCATCTTGTTATTGAAGGTGGAAAGCACATTGGACAGTAAATGCGTAAATAAATAGTTACTCAGTCCCCGATTTTCCAAGCTAGGACATAGGGTTATAATGGTCTTGAATTGTGGAAAATCCCTTACTGTAGGATTCTGGATCAGCACTGTAAACCACATTGATCCAATCTCATAACTGCTGGGGTGTCATCCGGTGAAGGTCATCATATTGGTGGCAGACCTTGATGCACATCCTGTAAATTCCTCCACATTTAAGAAACTCCCTGAAAATGGTTTCCATACACCAATTATCATAAAGGAATGATCTGGCAAAAATTCTGTGATCAGAATAACTCAATGCGTTGCTACTTCATTCTCAGATAAAGTTGGAATTAATTGGAACACTCCCAGAGTTAATTTTAAATTGGCTTCACTGAGGGTAGACACCATGTATCACACAAACATCATATGCATCCTCTGTAGCTTGAATTACTTTGGTAGTTATCCCTTATACATGCCAAGCTGTAGACACAAACTGAAATGTGTATGTTTATCAAGGAAACTTATTAATTATGTTGAACACAAAGGCACTTAAAACAGCTGTAAGAGTATTTCTTCCTAGGCTATCTTTGGAAGTAGTGAACTTTCCAGATGTTATAGAAATCTTGAGCCACCAGCATTACTTTAATCTTGCCTGAGCAGCATGTGTGAACAATCTTTTATGTGAATGTCAGTGACATAAAATAATGCAAAGCTGCATGGGAATACAATGCCTGGCTAAAGCAGCATCAGCCAAGATAAGATAGTACTTATAAATAATTCCTCTCTTTATCAAGGCATAACTATTAAAATAAATATTTATGTTGAAAATAATTTCTCTAATAATCAAATGTCAAACAACAGATGTAAACCAGATATAAGACTTCACAGTGGTTTGTAGAATTGTTAGCTCAGCCACTTGTTAGGAAAAAAAATAGAATGAAAAGGTCACAGCAGCCTGAAACAAGGGTCACACACTGACACACACTGATGTATTGTAACAGCAGGGAATGGCTCTTCTATTAGAAGTTGTATAAAACATGTATTAATCAGTACTTTTCTATTCTATCAAAGCATTCCTAAACTATATGTGTAAAGAATGTAAATAATGTAAAATGCATGATTTGTAAAATGTACAGATATGCCATTAACATCAAAGAATCAAGAAATGTATGTTATTTTATTTCATACATTATCTATAGAATGAATGACAGGAGCAGATGCTGTGCCTTGCATATGCATGCTGCAGACTTTATATGACGTTTTTATTAAACTTTTGTATCACTTTGTAAGTTGCAAATTTTCATTAATTCTGAATTATTCAACAGTAGTAATAATATAAACTACAGCTGTAAAAATAATAAATAGTCTTTCTTATTGTTATGATAGACAATTAAAACATAAGAACATATGATGACAGAGCAAGCTGTAGCAAGAAATGCTTACTCTGTACTTGTCACAAAAAAAGAAAAAAACTGTTGTAGAAGCAAATTTTATAATAGTCTGTTGTAACAGCAGTTTGAAAATAGCTGCATCCATGACCACATTAGGACAGTCTATGTCTAAAGAGGCAGCACTGCATCTTTCCAGTTGTATAAAAAGTGCTATACTCACTAGCAAACTTTGTCCGTCCATCAGTCAGCTACAAGAAAACAAATTGTACTGACCCAAGTGGAGATGCCTTGCTTGCTGATCATTTCTTTTTCTTGTTCTTCTAACTGCCTGTATTTTTCCTCATAGGTGCAGTGCTCATAGATACTTTTACAGGTATTGGTGCTGAAACCCTGGAGGAAACAAAGCACAAAGTGCAGAAGTTGAAAGGTTAAAGTAGAGTTGAAATATTAGAGAAAGGTCAGCTGATAAAGGTTGTTGGGTGAAGGAAAAAACAAAAAAGAATGACAGCTTACTTAATATCAAATGGAAACAAAAGGTTGTGAGGCATGAAAAAATAAATTACTTTTTAAATACATTACTGGAATGCCAGTCAAAATCAAGTATAAGAAAAACCAGAAGCACTCAACTCAAACCACTTCTCCTTGCACTGCAGTTCTAATTATAATATATTCAGCGTTATTAAAGTACCAAGTAACATGCTGAAAGTAGAAATCTATGTGATGCCCCCACTTGTAAAAATGTTTCTTATCCAAAAAAGACCTGCTGCCTGACAACTTGTTTCATGGGAAAACATGATCAAAGTAAAAAATGAAAAGCAAATAAGAAACAAGTTCAAGATACATTGCTTAAAGGATTATTGTACAGGTTATGGACCACACATGATTGGCATTCTGTTTAGTTTACGGGTAAAGTCTGTAGAGATGACTGGAAGTCTCCAACAAGTGTAATGAGCTTTTTAAAATAATGGAATCCTGTCCTTTAATACCCAAGGCTTATTTATACATTATCTAGTCAAGTATTCTCTTCATGGCAACAACAGAAAGGCTTTCAATGTTGGCAATTCTTTAACAGTATGCTTATTAAAGCTTACTTGCATCTTACGATCTCAGACAAGCTTACCTTATGGTCATTAAAGCATTGCTACTTAAACACAGAGCAACAGGCACTGAGTAATAAGCATAAATCTGAGTAATAAGCATAAATCAACAGTACAAAAATATGACAGAAACCAGACCATTCTGCAAAATCAAGGACAGATGAAAAGCCACTGTAGTACTTATGCAGTGTGTCCTCCCCATCCAAGGTAGACACTACTACTCCTTGCCTTGCTTGGACACATCCAGAGTCACTACATGGGGGACTGGGGTGCAACAAGTATGTCACAATTTGAAATGTCTCTGGCTGACTGTGATGGCCCTGACACATTTGTCTTACCTCTCAACCTCAAGAGCAAGAAATCTGGACAAAGCCATACACAGAAGTGGGAAAAAGGCCCAAAAATAAGGACAATTTTAAATATTGCTCTAATAAACTTAGAAAGATAATAGAATAGGTTTTGCATTAGTATGAATTTTCTGAAGGGTATAAAATCTGAAACTCAAATGTCTGTCATTTTCTAACTTCAGTCTTTAGTGATTTGTCACTAATTTGCCAAAAAACACAATTTTTTGAAAAATGGACCAAAAATGTGATGCAAAAATATAAAATAGACACACAATACAGCTGCTACCTGTCAAAGAAGGGACACTTTAATATTAGTACTGCTACCTTGAGCAGCTGACAAAATAAAAGAATCTACATGCATTTCAAGTAATCTATAACTGTGATTATTACAGTTATTTCTTAATTGTAAACCCTCCATGTTTTCTTCCAAAATTGCTATTTTGCAGAGGGATTATTAGGGGGAAGAGCAACATTTTGAGCCAAAAATTGGGGACAGTTGAGAGGTTGGCTATGCCTAATTCTATAAAGCAATTTATTTACATGTACCTCTCAACCTGTTAATGCAGTAAACTGAACAAGGCCAAATATATTGGGGGCACATATAAACAGTACTACAAATTGCTCTTGTATAAATTGAGACAGTTGATAGAACAGCTCTTACTTTAACATGCATTTTTATGAAGGTTATGAAGTCTGAAACTTATTATTTAGTGACTTAATTCCTAAATGTTTTGCCAGAAAACTACAAATTTTATGAAGAACAAACCAAAAATAAGAAGCAAAAATCTATTCATTCTTTGAAAATCTGGACAGTTGGGAGGTATAGTAGTTCAGCTGGGCCTGTCTGAGTTTGCTGCCCTTCCCCCCCTGACAAAATAATGGTTGAATGGAGCCTCTGCAGCCATTCCAATGAACCATTACTTGGCTATTTCACTCCATTTACCATAAACACTAATGTGCATACTGCTTTATGTCTATGATGAGTTGGACTTAATTTGAAAGTTTTATTTTGTATTTTACAGCACAAACACTAAGTCATCTGCTAAACAAAGCAATGCAGTCTCACAATGAAAACTTAGCATTAAAACGTCTCTGCCCTTGAAACTCACATTCATTGAAACAGCATTGAAACCCACATTCAAAGAAAATACATTTTGCCAGTGGCAGATAAAGATTAATTCTGGGCTGTTTTCAAATCATAGGCCCCTTGCATATGAAACATACATGTGCTCTTTGATACACCTTCCCATTGTACTAAAATTATATTCCTTGTACAATACAGTACACTTGTTAGAGGGTGTTTTAAATTTGTTTTGAACATTTTTCCAGTAAGCAATGAAACAAAACGTATGCACCCATAATGGCAAAACTGCCCAGTTGAGAACATTTATCATAAAAAAAGTCTACTCAGACTTCTACAGTCCACCATTATTAGTAAATATACACAATTATACAGTCCACCATTATTAGTAAATATGCACAATTCTACAGTCCACCATTATCAGTAAATATGCACAATTCTACAGTCCACCTTTATCAGTAAATATGCACAATTCTACAGTCCATTATCAGTAAATATGCACAATCTCTGAAGTAAGTCATCTAAATAATTCCATATTAAAGAAATCTGTAACTAATGAAGAGGCTGCTGCTAACAATCACCTTTATATTTCATGGTTTCATCAAAAAATAGTGTCTGTTGCCCCTCAGGAATAAATTGCCTATATTACATTAAAAAATGATAAGCTAATAATATTGCAAAAGGAAATGGATGGCAAACTGATAACAGACTCATAGTTAGTATATTCACCAAGGAGAACATTCTCAGTACGGCAGCATCCACCCCTTGTGGGAGTAGAACCCTCAGCCTTCTGCATCAAAAGCAAGTACACAACCTGTTGTGCTATAGTACTAACAAGGCAAAACACTAAACTTCTGTTCCCCTGCAGCTCTCAGATCCTTGTAAAATCTACTCAATACTCAATTGCATCCCAACTTCGCAGCTCAAGAAAACTGGAAAAAGCCAAAATGTATTGAGGGGGGTCAAAAGCCCAAAAACCAGGGACACATTAAACATTGCTTGTATAATCTTGGAAAGTTGCTAGAATAAAATGTCGTGTTGCCACCATACATTTTACTGCCAAGGTCCCTGAGCAAAAAACAGTCAGAGTAACATACCACTACGCCACATCAGCTGCTTTGTAAAAGAGAGGAAGACTGAAACTTAAATGGCTATCATTTAGTGAATTCAGTTCTCACCATAGCTGTCAACCTCTTAGTACAAAACACCTGGACAAACCCAGTAATGAGGGAATACAGCCCTCAAACATATTCAGTGAATTCAGTTCTTGCCATAGCTGTCAACCTTAGCACAAAAACCTGGACAAATCCAGTAATGAGGGAATACAGCCCTCAAACATATTCAGTGAATTCAGTTCTTGCCATTGCTGTCAACCTTAGCACAAAAACCTGGACGAAGCCAATAACGGGGGAATACAGTCCCAAAAATAGGGACAAATTCAACCACTCCATCTGCCAACTCCTGGCAGAAGAAAACAGATAGGTTTCTGGCTTCCTTACCAGAGAACATGTCAGGAGAGAAGACAAAACAAAACCCAAAAGCAAGACAGGAGACATGTGGAATAATATGAAGGGAAAGCAGGAAAGAAAATGTCGGCCTCAGATAGCATACCTATCTACCAACATACACATGCAGCTTTTAGTTTAGGCAGCCTACAGCAATGCAGGTGCTTGTGGTCTTTGAAACACTTACAGGAATGCTTTATTGTTTGCTTATCTTACAGACTGAGGTATGTTACAAACAATATCAGAGAAAATAGACCTGGGGATTACAGTAATCCTACAGGGCTATTTCAATAATTTAGTTCAAAAGTATAATGAATATCAAATAATTGATGCTCCCTTCTTGCAAGTCATGTTTAAACGTTTCAGAATGGCTCTTCAGAAATAGTACATTAGTATATCTCCTGAACTATTCTTCAGTACATGTCTTGCACCTAATAATAGTAGTAAAGAATATGGAAACATATGGAATGGCATCCTAAAATGGATATCACTGTCATTTTCTGGAATACAACTACAGAAAAACTCCATTCTGAGATAGTTTAGGCAAGCAACAGTACTAATTCTAGTAGATGTCTCTCTCTTTTAAAGGTCTTTCTATGTTACAGTTAAATTTCATTTTAATTGATTATCAAATAACATATAACATCATTTACAACAGATATACAGTGAAAAAATATATATATGGCTAACATAATTACTAACTCTTAGTTAATTCTGCAGCACCCGTCCTTCACTCTGTACTTTTCTTCTTCTTTCTTCTTCTTTCTTCTTCTTTCTTCTGTTCTTCTAGCGCTGTCAAAATGAAATCCAATCCACCAAAAAAAAGCGATTCCAAAAGACCAAAAAAAAATCAGAAATCAAATGCAAAAAAAAAAGTAAAATGATCACAGACACAATTAAAACCTAAGCTGCTCGATTCCGAAGCTAAACTGACTGATTCTCGCTCTTTTCCCAGCACATAAAGCCCGGGAAGAGAGCGACAACCAGTCAGCAGCATTTGCCCAGCAAGCACGTCATGACGTGCCTGCGGACGTCGCAGTCCGAGCCCCTTCCATATCTATGCGGTTTGTGAGTCAACCGCATAGATTTCTGGGAAGTTCTGGGCATCAGAATGATGCCTCCTTAGCTTCTCCGGGCTGCAATGTAAACATTGCAGCAACCCAGCAAGAATTTAGGGGAAAAAAAAACGCTGTTGCGATTAAAGCGCGCAATGCGCATGCGCGTAATTTCGAGTCGCGGACTCGAAATTTAAGTGTTTAAACCGTACAAAAACAGATTTTTTTTTTTTACATAAAAAAATTAAACAAACTACTCAGCTGTCTAGCTGAGGGGGCTGCAGTCCTGCAGACCGATGCCACGAGCCGCCCCTGGCCAACAGTATACTTGGACAAGAATGCCTCAGGACTTTCATAATGCTCTAACATTTTTTCATCATGTAATGCAGGAAATACTAAAACCACTAGAATGTAGACATTCTATTATTCAATAAGTAGATGACATACTTGTAGGGACATAAACTGAAAGGCAGCACTTAAATGCACTAGCAGAAATTTTCAAAGCAATAAGACAAACAGGATTAAAAGTGAACCCTAAAAAGAGTCCGTTAATGAAATATTCTGTTGTCTTCTTGGATGTCATGGCATCAACAGGACAAAGAAGCATTAGTGAAGATAAAAAGCAACTGATCAGACAGTTACCTATTCCAGTTACTGTCACAGGGTTAAGATAAGCTCTAGGAATCTTTGGATTCTCATGGGAATGGATACCAGATTATAGAGGAAAAACGAAACCCTTGACTGATATGCTTAAAGGAAACAAAAAGGGGAGATGAACCTCTCAATTGGAATGATGAGTCACTAGCAGCGTTCTCTAAGGTGAAGGAAGGACCCATTTCTGCACCTGCTTTGGGTGTCCCAGAAAGAGATAAAGAGTTCATCATACAGTGTGGACACAACGGTCTAACTATGGTGGCCATAGTGGTGCAAAAAAGAGGATCTCAGTATTGGGTTTTTAAGTTATTATTCCCAAGCTGTGAGTCCATTTGAGAAAGGAATGAGAGAATGTGAAAAGCAAGCCATCATAGCAGAATGGTGTACTGAAGTAACATGCCATAAGATTCAGGGCTCTCCAGTTGTGCTACAGACCAAACATACTCCAGTGAAATACATGTTGGAAGATATATAATGCATGACCTGGTAATCACTGCAAGTTTTTGCAAGTCAGGAAGGAGGAATAAGAGTAGAAATACCTTGGATTAAGTTTCTATCAGAACTGTTTAATTACCTAGGTGAATCTCATGAATGTCCTGACTTGGAACTTGAGGAGGAACACTATTGAAGGAGCACCAGAATTGTACATAGATGGATCAAGATTCTTGTACTCTGAAAGAGGGTTTTTTATGACAGAATAGGTAATATAAAATGCAGAGACCACAGAACACAGGAAGGATATTCTCCCAGGGGGATGCTCAGCACAAAGAGATGAACTAGAAGCAGTTAAAAAAGCCTTTTTATTGCCCAGACCTGTAAACATTTATAGAGACAGTGTATATGTAGTCTGAGTCTTAACATCATCTCTTTCCATTTGGGCAAAGAGAGGTTTGATTACAGCTGATGGTAAACCAATCAGTCATCAGGCAGTGTTGACAAAAATTTGGAGTTTGATAAAAGATGACAATCCTTCTACAGTGAGTATAAATAAGGTCAAAGCTCACACCAAAAATGAGGTACACAGTCAGGCTAATTAAATAGTAGATCAGTTAGCAAAAGAAGGGGCCCTTGACTCCAAACAAACGTATCCAATACAAAATGTTCCTCATTACTGGGCATGGGAAACAAATGACATGGAAGAAAAACAAATAAGGGAAATGGTACAAAATATTTTGAATAAGTGACAAATACAAATGGACTTACCTCTAAATCCTTTACCTTTACATTGTACAGCTTACTTTTGTAGAGATCAGTGTACAGAGTATGAACATAGAGTGGAAAAGGAGATAGGTAAAATCACCCAGATCCAATGTGATGGGATCATCATAACATCTACTGTATGTGGATTAACAGTGATAGGAACAGATGAAATGAAACTGTTATGGGGTCCTGAATTTGAACAAGGTGCTCATATGACCTTAAATGCAAAAACAAACAAAGATACTCAGCAGTTAGGAAGCTTAGTAACAATTCTTAGTGGACAGCCAACCATCATTAAGAAAGAAAAAATAGAAGAATTTGAAATAATACAAGGAAGTGAATGGAAATGGGTTAGATTTCCAGAACCTTGGGGTACCAGGAGAATTTAAAAAAGGTGCTTTACACAGAGTACAAATAATTGAACCTGAAACGGAAAACATGTTGTTAACTTATTATCATAATTTCTTAGGACATCCAGGAAGGGAAAGACTATAACAAATTGTTAGTTCTAAATTTAAATGGGAAGGAGTGACTACAGACATCCAAAATCATATAGATAGATGTGTCACATGTGCCATGCTCAATGTGGGAAAATGAAATAGAAAAAAACAATATAGACTGCACAAGCATTGGGACCCTGGGAAAGGGTACAAATGGATTTTGTAGGACCTCTTCCAAAAGCACAAGGAGGGTTTCATTTCTTACTAACTTTGATAGATGAATATACTAAATGGGTAAAATCATGTCCAACAAAAAAGGAAGATGCAAACTCAGTAGCTAGAATAATAAGTGAAAGGATCATTCCAACATGGGGAGTACCCCGAGAAATGCATAGTGATCAAGGGACTCACTTTACTGGAAAAGTAACAAATCAAATGTGTAAAATTTGGAGAAACAAGCAAAGGTTTCAAACTCTTTACCATCCCTAGAGTTCTGAAAAAGTCAAAAGAGCTAACAGAACTCTGAGGGAAGGATTAAAGTAAATGATTTCTGAATATGGGAATCATTGGGTAAAACATTTACCTAACATTTTGATTAAAATGTGAAAATCTCCTCAAGGATGTGGGTTAACTCCACATGAAATAATAATGGGTCAACCTATGAATTTACAAGCAGGAGAAATCTATTATGGGGTACCATTAAAAGAAACAACATTGTGGGACCAGCTCCAAGACTAAATCAGTTGGGCAAAAGGGAGAGTCTGGGAAGCTGGCCATGCCCATAATCTAGAACTTTGTAAACAAAATGAGATTTGGGAATCAAGGGAGGTACAACTGGAACAAAGAGCTCTTGTAATGGTCCAACAATTTGGAAACACAAGCAAATGGGATTCAAAATGGATAGGACCCTACATTGTTACCAAAACGGGGTTAGTAGTGGCTGTACAAGTCAAGCCATATAAAAATCAGCCACTAAAAAATGGTTGGATTCATAAAGATCATGTTGAAAGATTAAAATGGAGGGGAGAAAACTGAATAAGTTATAAATGTAATAACTGATATAAAGGGTCATAATATCAGATACAACTAATAAGAACAGGATTCTATTCTCTTCCAGAAAATATCGAATCATGAAAATCCTGATATTAATCGTGATCCTGACAAGTTTTTACTCATCCATACAAGGAAAGATAAACTTCAATATCTTTACCAAATCACTGCAAATGTACTCAGAAACTTTAAATGCTAAACAATGTTGGATATGTGCTGAGATACCACAAGATGCAAACAGTAGGAATTCAGTTATCAACTATTCCATCTGCCTGTCTGAAAATGTTGACTCTCACAAACCAAGCCTGTGTTCCAAGGAATGATTATATCCCAAAGACACAACCTTTCTTGAGGCTTGTGCATACAAATGTAACTGCTGATGTTTGTTTATGAGGAGAAGGAACAAGTAATCACCCATTTATTGGGAAAAGTTCTTGTATTATTTATGCTACCTGAAATACCAATGAACAATGTTTTGAATGATTTTAGTAATAAAACTTACTGGATATTTAAAACAAAAGCTAAAACTAAACATCGGGTTACATGGATGGTTCTAATTCGAGCAGGCATATAGTACATATCTGGTAACAGAGCCTACAAATGGCTTCATGAGAAATGGAATGGATTGTGTTATTTGGGACATGTAATTCCATCCATTAGATATACCACATTGCGTAATTCTAATATATGAAATGTTAGATTAAAAAGAGATATTTACAGAAAAAAATAGATGTATGAAATTATGTCCTTGCATGAGTATCAATCTTTCCATTCTTTGAAGAAGGAAAAGCTATTTGGGAAATTAAAAAAAACTGGCGGGTCTATTAGAGGAGTTAAAAGTTGCCATAGAAATGACTGCCATGAAAACTATGGTCTTAGAAAACCACATGGCATTAGATTTTGTGCATTGGTAGGAAAGGAATATTGTATTTATATTCCTGATAATGAACCTGAAATCAGGAGTCACCTCAAAATAATTGAAGAAATTGCTCAAAAAGCACAAATAGAAAAGAAACATGGTTCTCTTGGCTGAGTGGTTCTATCAGTAGCTGGGGAGGAAAAATAATGCAGCTTATACTGTTCATAGTTGGCATTTTAGGCTGTATAATCCTAATAATTGTTGTTATAAAGTGTGAAATTCAAAGTGTAAGAAGGCAAGCAGTACATGTTTTGACAGTGAACCAAGTGCATCAGGTCCAAGACATTGTATGATTTATGAAGTACTCAGAACCAATGAAGCTTGATGATATTCACTGAATAAAGTCAACAAACATGAGTCCTCATGTCTATTCAGGGGGAACTGTTATAGCACTGGGATCTCAAGCAATGTTGAGACACCAGCTTATGGAAATCTTCCCTGAGCAGCATGTGTGAACAATCTTTTATGTGAATGCCAGTGACATAAAATAATGCAAAGCTGCATGGGAATACAATGCCTGGATAAAAGAGCATCAGCCAAGATAAGATAGTGCTTATAAATAATTCCTCTCTTTATCATAGCATAATTATTAATATAAGCAGATATTTATGTTGAAAATAATTCCTCTAATAATCAAATGTCATACAACAGATGTAAACCAGCTATAAGACTTTGCAGTGGTTTATAGAAATGTTAGCTCAGCTACTTGTTATGAAAAAAATAGAATGAAAAGGTCACAGCAGCCTGGAACAAGGGTCACACACTGCCACACACTGATGTATTGTAACAGTAGGGAATGGCTCTTCTATTAGAAGTTGTATAAAACATGTATTAATCAGTACTTTTCTATTCTATAAAAGCATTCCTAAACTATATTTGTAAAGAATGCAAATAATAGAAAATACTTGATTTGTAAAATGTACATATATGCCATAAACATCAAAGAATCAAGAAATGTATGTTATTTTATTTCATACATTATCTATAGAATGAATGACAGGAGCAGATGCTGTGCTTGCATATGCATGCTGCAGACTTTATATGAAGTTTTTATTAAGCTTTTGTATTACTTTGTAAGTTGCAAATTTTCATTAATTCTGAATTATTCAACAGTAGTAATAATGCTATCTGCAGCTGTAACAATAATAAATAGTCTTTCTCATTAGAAATGTTATGATAGACATTTAAAAAGTAAGAACATATGATGACAGAGCAGGCTGAAGCAAGAAATGCTTTCTCTGTACTTGTCCCCAAAAAAGGAAAAACCTGTTGTAGTAGGAACTTTTAAAATAGTCTGTTGTAACATCAGATTATAACACAGTGTATGTCTAAAGAACAGGACTGCATCATTCAAGATTTTATAAAAAGTGCTATACTCACTAGTAAACTTTGTCAGTTCATCAGTCAGCTACAAGAAAATAAACTGTACTGACCCAAGTAGAGATGCCTTGCTGGCTGATCATTTATTTTTCTTGTTCTTCTAACTGCCTGTATTTTTCCTTATAGGTGCAGTGCTTGTAAATACTTTTACACCAGATGTATGTCTTGTGTCAAGTCTATTTTACTTGCTGTATTATTCTCCCTATGCCTAATACTTATCATGCAGAGTTTATAATGATTTAGTGCCTTTGTACACGTTTCTTAAAATAAAAATCATAACGCATGACTGTATACATGGTACTGCATTATAACTGATTTTTTATGTGTTTACAAAAAATTGCATAACAAGATTACTGTAGTACAGTACTGTCCTTTGTCTATTTCTGTTCTGATGGCTTGAAATAGCTGACTAAAAGTTGTAGACATATACATTTTTTTTTTACAAATTTTAAAGCAGTGTTCTGCATATTATGCAGGTATTAATAAGATATATAAGGAGTATGTGGGGATGTTATTTCTACATTTAAGCATTGCAGGGATCATTCTATATGTGTTTATAATTGTGTTTCCTGTTTTAATTGTATATTTGTATTGCCTGCTACTGCTGCCCTTCTTGTATACTGTGGTTGCTGTTGTCTGGGCTGATTCACTTAGTACTGAGACAGATAAAAGATCAGTATCCATGCCTCAGAAAATATATCTGCAGCAGTAATGAGGCTTGTGCAGAAGTTTAATTGTAGGGTGTAGCATGTCATAGTTTGGGGTTTGAGTCCCACATCTGCTGTTTGTATGATGGCATGTTACTGATGTATGGCTGCGTAATTGTTATATACTAGTCATTCTTATAGATTTATAAATTCAAAGACTGTTACTAGGCTAATGACACGGGGGCAATTTTAAGCCTAGCCAAGTTTTCCCGAAAGAATAAGAATGTCCTGTATCTAAATAGGACATTGATGGCCAGGCATTTCTAAGCTACCTTTTTCCCTAAGGGACATGGGTGCTAGGCTCAATGTAAATTTCCTATTCCCAATCCACCGGTCAAGGTTGTGCTTAAACTGGGTAGTAGATAAATTCAGGTTCACATGGGTGGGAAGCCTGTTCCATAGGAGGGGCAGTCTCTGAGGTATCTGTCTCTCCAACATGTTCTGTTTAAGTCACAAACAAAATTCAGGTCTCTAGATCTTGTTTTCTGGTACTCTTTGACTTATGAATATAGAGGAGATTCAGAAGTGTCGGGGTTAAGGATGCCTTGTAAGCCAGGCACAGATCACCCCTCAAAAATCTATATGAGATTAAGTAGAGGGAAATTACTTTAAGGCTCTCTGCATAAGGCAGATTTGTTATGGTTTATATTCCTTTTTATAAGGAACATCTGCGATTGATTTAATTGCGGCATATGCCTGGTCAGGTACACTGCAAAAGGAGCATTGTGTTCTATGATTGGTCTGATAAGGGTTGAGTACAGTGGGATAATGACCTCTTGGGACCTTGATGCCATGCCCTTACTTATAAGCTGAACAACATAAAAGAACTTCCTCACCACTGTTGCCACATGGTAGTCGAAGGTAAGCTGTCTATGTGTGTACTTAGCTGCCTGACCACTGGGTAGACTCTTTGGGTTGTATTATCAACATGGTAATTAGTTGGGATGGTTGACTTCCCAAAAGTGTACAATTATAAATGTCATAGCATTGAGTTTAAGACCACGGCTTTTGTACCATTTAAAAAAAAATAGAACTTCTTGAAGAATGCTAATGTCTGCAGGGGAGTTGATGATAACTTCCAGCTGGCAATCATCTGCAAAACTTAATCACCATAAAGCTGCAGGTTCTACTTCCATTTTAGAGAAATAGATGCCAAAAAGGAGCAGGCCCAGTACCAAACCCTGGGGAACTCCACTAGAGACTGGCCTCTTTGTGCAGATGGTTGTACCTATTTTGTCCTCCTGGGTCCTCGCAGTTAGCCACCTGGCTATCCAGTGGGTGATAAAAAGGTTTATACCTAAATTAATGAGCTTGTCTATAGTGCCTGAGTGGGGTTTTGTATCAAATGCCTTGGACAGGTCAAAAATAAGCTGTGTGCACAGTCTTACATTCATCTAATGCTTTGGTGACCCTCTCAAAAAAAGTCCACCAGATTTAATAGGCATGACCTTTCTTTAACAAAGCTGAACTGTGATAGATCCAGTGTTTTCAGGTTACCTATGTCCTCATTTATCATATCTATGATAATTATTTCCATGGCCTTACACACTAGGCTTGTAAGACTTATGGACTTGTATTTACCTGGATCAATATTCTGACCTCCTGTTTGCAGGGTAATGATTTTAACTATCTTTCATTCCTTGGGCACAAAACTTGACTGAAGGCTCCAGTTAGAAAGTAATTCAAGTGGACCAGAGAGGTGCCATTTCATGCTATTCATTAAACATCTTGGGATGTTATTGGGGTCCATTGGTGCAGTGGTTTTTGCCTTAGAAATTGCATTGATGACCTGTACCTAGAACTGGTTGGCAGGATTGTGTTTGCATAGTGTTTTTCATGTCAAGTGTTTACCAGTGCCAGCACAGAGCATCCATATTGCGAAACCAATATTGTCCACAGCGTCAAGTATAGCATGTCATATTTTGCCATGAAGTGACATTACAATGCGTATCCCACACATACATATTTGACTTTATCCTACAAAAAAACATTGGGTAGGTATACTACAAATCATATTCATACTCTTCACATGTACCCTTTCGGATATTCTAAATGAGCCCATTATGCTTCAGGAATGAGGACTTCTTCTCTCATGAGCCCCAAATAATAACTCATGTCCAATGGGAGCAAGCCATAAATCTGCTAGGAAGGACAGGTAATATGGTCTGGAGGCACATGGTGTCAGATAATATTACCATCATGGTCAATGCTGGGGGGGGTCATAGCTGGACTCCAAGTGAAAGCCTTTGTTTTTGTAGTGACATGGTCGTTTGGACTTCTGTATTTGTCGGCCACTAAAGACAACAATGTAATGCCATAGTGGCAGCCTGAAGTTTCCCTACTGTTATATTTCATGTCATACAGTTATTAGCTTAAGCATTAATCTGTTTTCTCAAAATTATTGCTTCTTACACAATGACCCCTTTACAGATTCAGCATAGTTGTAAAAACAGTAATCACACACTGAAATGGCAAGCCTGTTATTAGAAGTGGAAAGGAATAACACCTTCAATAAACTATGCTGGAGTGGTAAAACCCAAAAATAATTAATTAGCTAAATCATACCTTCTAAGCAAAGTTATTCTCACATATTTTATAAGCTTATTTGTGCATAAATAATTTTTTTCTTTTATTTTTTAAAGGGAATAATTAAGCAGCTGCAAGACATCACATATAAACGCATAATTATCTGTGTTTTAATTTATTTATTCTTTGCTGACCAGGTTAGTCCCACTAGGCTAGTAGCCTCTTTTGAGGGGCGACCCAACATGATATTTATCCTATTAGTGGAAATTTGACCAGGGCATTATTGAACTCCTCCTACATTTTTAATTAGGTGTTGTAGGATCTTTTACATCTACCTTAGCAACCTCCAACTCAAGCAAATGGACCTCAGTTTAACATCTCCTCTGAAGGATAGCTCACTTAGGAATGCACAACCCCCACCCCCCTTTCACAACAGGGTCAGTAATGCATCTTGTTGTTTCTTTTGGCTTTTCCCGGTTAGGGGTCACCACAGCGGAACTCCACTCCACTAATGATTGGTAGTTGATTTTTACGTGCTGTGTTACCAGCCCTGATGCACAACCTTCAATGAAGGCATGCCCATTCACGCATGTCTCCACGCAGAAGACGCGCTAGCTGAGAATCGAACCAGACTACCTTGTGTATAAATACAATGCACAGCCTTTTGCACCAAAGGCTAGTGTGCTACCTGTTGTGCCACATGTTGTAACATATAATGTATCAAGTTAGATGCAGGAGTTTATGATAAGATTGTGAAGATAGGTGAAGGCTGCCAGCCTAGCCAGATAAAATTTTGTAGATAGTTCTGTCATTTGTAAATATTAATATAAGCCACAGCCTTGATCTCTTAAATGAAAGAAAATGCTGCTAAATATGGAACTGCAAAAATGTAACAACAGTGCACTCTGCTGAAGGAAGGCTGATAAGTCAAGCATTGTGTAATTGTTTGATTTCAAAACTCGAAGTCGAAATGTCTAAATGAAGGAATTATTCCTATTGTTTTGAGGCCAGAGTTAATGGCTAGACTTTATATGTATATATTTTTTTATTGCTTTGGCTTCCTGACCAGCTGCAAGATCAAAAGGGTTATTAACCTCTAAGCTTCTGTTACCCTGGGAAAACAGAAAATTGTTAAGAATGATGTAATGTGAAGCAGTACTGTGTTATCAATTTAAAGAGAGAGAATCAGAGAGCATTTTGCAGTTGTCTTCAGAACATCCAACATCACCAGCACTGTCTTGCTTTATATGTACGTTTATTTTAGAACTGTGTTTTCTCTTAGATATAGCTAGTAAATATGAATATTAGATTAGTTTTTTTTTCTGTATTGATGTCAGAATGATTCTACTGTATTATATTATGCATTTTCCTGTGTCTGAACTCTTGACTAGCACTGTATAGTAAGAAGTATTGTCTTGTGTTTTTATTTATTATTAAATATTTTTAAACCTTTCAACTGTGGCTGTTTTGTGTAGAGATAATTTAAGCTCTAGAGTACATTGCATGTATATAGTGATACTGTCCAAGTCACTCCAAATAAGCCTTGACTGTTCAGTTGCACTATCCATTTGGATAATAATATTGCACAGAAGAATTGAACACCCTTTGATAAGGGCCTTTCTAGTAGCTAATACATAGTAGTGGGTGGTGGCAGTGATTTCTACCTTATAGGCTTTGCAGAAAAGGGTCACAGCTGGAGAACCTGTGCCAGCTTTCCCCAGGAGTGTCTGTATGGCTAAATATAACTCTTATCTCAAAGTGTGTGTGCTTGTAAGCTACTTGGGTATGGAGACAAAGCACTGGTTGGACAGAGACAGTGCTGAAGGTTTTAGCATGCCCACTAGGCTGAGATCTGGACCCAATAGCTATGCCAGTGGGGAGTCTTATTGAGGATCTGGAGAGAAAGGGAGAAACCAACCCCAGACTGACTGTGATCTCTGTGTGCTCTTAAGGGAAATTGTACTTTACTGTGTGGGTATTTGTTATCCTTCCCTATGTGGACGGCCCTCACTGGTGTTAATGGTGAAGATTGAGGCTCCTTGATTGCTGGGCCAGTGCACGGGTGTCACAAAGATATTTAATTATCACCAGGTTGTTGTGTGTTTCTGACATGGATGTCAAGAAATTCACCTTGAGAATACATGCCAAGCTGTGCTGTGATGGGAGGGACCTATCATAGTTTGTTGTAACACCTATAGCTTTACCTACTTCTATGTACAATAAAAGTTCAAAAAAGCCAAAAAATACTAACCACTGTCACCCAGAGAGTGGTCATCACTGAAGAGCAGTGCAGATATCCTAAACATTTCATTTAGACTTAAAAACAAAGGAAACTCAGAAATAAATGTTTACCTATCAGAATGAAGCACTTAACAGCTTCCCACTTTCCTGCAGTCTTGCTACAGTCTGCAACTAATATACTAGCATAAGATTAGAGCTTAACAGCAGTAAGGGCCATTTAACAAATGCTTGTTAAGTACTTTCCAATGTCAGAAGCCTTGTTATGAAAGTGGTTTAATAAGCTTTTCAGTTAAGAAAGCAATTAAAGGAACCATTTATCTTATAGAAATAGCATGGTCTTGCTTATTTTTTACATAATACATTATAAAATAAATGTAGCAAAATCTTTACACAATAAGTTACTTGCATACCTCTCAACCTCTTAGAGAAAAAATCTGGACAAAGTTATAAATAATCGGGGGACAATGGACCTAAAATAGATACACTTGTTAAATATTGCTCTTGCAAACTTAAAAAGTTGATAGAATAAGAGGTTTTGTATTAGCTTGAATTCTATAAAAGATATGAAGTTTAAAACTCAAATTTCTCTCATTTTTTTTTATTTAGTCCTCAATGATTTGCCAGTGATTTGCAGGAAAACCACAATTTTTGGAGAAAAAGACCAAAAGTATGAGTCAAAAATCTGGACATTCTTACAAAAACTGGACAGTTGAGAGTTATGGTTACTTGAGCATATTCCTGTTAGAAAAATATGTATTTATGTATATGTTTAGTGCTTATTAGAAGCTAAAAGGGTTAACACATTTCATTCTATTTTATGTAAGCTTAGTTTTGTATGAAACTACAAGATGCTTTTCAAACTGCAATATGCTTTCTGAAACTGCAAGATGCTGTCTGACCTAGTATTTGCTAGCACAGCAAAATTCATGTTTATGCCTTTTGGAAATTTATTGAGAAGCAGGTGATTATCTGCTAGGTCAGGAAAATAATGAATAGAACAATACTGTTTTCTATAATGTTACTGAACTTGAACAATCAGCTCTGTTTGTGTTATGAGAACATGCACAGCTGCAGAAAAGATAGATACAGTTGAACAAAGACTGCTTGAAGAAATGAACTATAATCTGTACTTGCTTTGTGCTCAAATTAGCCATAGTACCTTGAATATTAACATTGCATAGTGAGAAGTTGTATCTGACCGGTGGTCATCAAGGCCACGATGTTTTTCTTAGGAAGTTTTTTTATAAACTTGATATGCCAGCAGAAAATCATGGACAAACAGATGCTATGAAATAATATTGAAAAAACTTGTGATTTATTACGTCAGCTTAGTAGGCAATGTCTTGTAAGAAATGTATAAGAATGGCTTCACTTCCTGATTCTAGTTAGACAAACTCTATATCAGCACGTTTTTGTCTCCTTGCTGCAAGATTAAAGTGCCTTAACCTGAACCTGCCATGTGTTGATCTTTTTGAAGTTATTTTTTCCTTTGACAGATTGGTCCTTCGGACCGGAAACTCTCACTTTGCCTCAGGTCAGATGGGCCAGGTGGCATGAAACCGTATGTGGAAGAGACCACATCGGTTCTTCAGCTCTGAAAGACCTCCGACTTAATTATCATTCAAAAGAGGCCAGCCACTGTTCTGATCTGTGACCGGAGGACAAGTTAACGGTTTTGCCTCGAACCAGGCGATCAATCACGGAGGCTCAGGTAAGGTGAGATTTACCTTTTTTCTGTTTTAGATCAGGGACTTGATTTGTATCATCTGTCAGGAGATTTGTCTTGTACAAGTCAGGGACAGGAAGATTGCAGTCTTGTCATAGATCAGGGAAACAGAATAGGTAAGGCAGTTATTCTAGATAAACTGTGAAAAAGAGAAATCGTGGTAACATGTAAAGATAAGAAGGGTTACGTAACATTTTAACAGTCAGAACAATATGGGAAATAAGTGCACAAAAAGTTCCCAAGATCCACTGTTAACTGAAGATGCAAAATATATGCAATTACAGCGTGCCGACAATGTTAGGTACTATACAAAATGGGTTAATAAATATGAATTTGATGGCAAATTAAAAAAATCCTCACTTATTAAACTCATCAAACAGCTTAAAAATGATGCAAAAGGTCAGGTAAAAAAGCAACATCAATTAGGCATTCCTCAGGCACACAGGTGGATTGAGGAAGCAAACCGTAGGGAACAAAAAAGTAATAATTCAAAAGCTATGTTTCTAGATAAAGAGGACAATAATTTGGTAATAGCATCAGCCCCTCCACCCCCTCCACTTCCCTTACCAGAATATGAAGCGAGTGGACAAGCTGGTCCACCTCCGCTATACCCGGCTGTCTCCGCGAAGCCAAGACAGTTTGTCAGAGATCCCATCGAGACTAGGTCTCGAACACATAACTTAAGAGGAGATACTGAGTTATATCAAATGAACAAAAATTCACGAGCTATGAGTGAAGAAGAGATATGTTCGCTCATAAAAGTACCAAATCCTCAGGCAGAACAGGAAGGGCAGGACCCAACTCTCCTGGTATATAGACCGTGGACACCGGAAGACATCCGGAAAGCCACAGAGGGAATTCCCCATCCAAAAGTTAATTTTAGAAAATTCTTAGAAGACTTACAGGGTATGAGGTTAAGTTATCATTTAAATGGAGAAGAAGTAGAAAAAGTAGTTAGACAAATCGTAGGTCCAGATTGGCACATGATCAGTGGCAACTGGAATTCCCGTGACGCAGAACACAAGCCACTCCCACATAGCAACGCAGAACTGGATAACAGAGTGAAAGGTCTAACAGACTGAATCTCTGAGAAGTGGAAGCCTAGGGCAGACTGGACTTGCATTAATCAATGCATCCAACAAGAAGGTGAAACTGTTGACAGATATTATGCTAGATTATTAGAGTGTTTTAATAACCATTGTGGAATGCAGGTAGCTAAAGACCAAACACATGATTCCCCGTATGAGCAGCAGCTAAAGAATCCATTTTTAAAAGGCAGTATTTTGCCTATAAGCAGCTTTATTGCAAAGCACATGGTAGACCATCGTACAAGTAGATTACAGTCACTACTTGAATATGCCAGACATGCCGAAAGGCATTTTAACAGTAAAAAGAAAAAGAAAGCCCAAGTATTTTCCGTAAAAGATGGAGCAGAAGTTTATGTAGTACAGTCCGGGAAAAAGGGCAAGAAAAATGCCCAGAGAAACAAACAATCTGATAAGCGATCAGAGGAGTTTGAAGAGAGAAAGAAAAGGGGTGAATATTTTAAGTGCAGAAAAAAGGGACATTTAGCAAAGTACTGCAAGCAAAACAAGAAGGTAGCCATGGAAGATAAGGAGGGTGAGGACTGACTATATGATACTCAAGAATCACTAGAAGGGAGTAACCGAGAAAAGACAAATGCAAATGTGATAGAGGGAGTAGAGAATGTGATAGAAGAAATAGAGGAAGTGCAAGAAATCGCAGATAGTGAAGAAAGTGAAATTTTAGACTTAACATTATTACGCCTAGAGCTCTATTTAGCAGACACGAAACCAGAAGTTACACTTCTGGTAGAGGGGAGGGAAGTAAAATTCCTATGTGACTCAGTGGCATCACGGACCCTGATACATCCTTCTAAACTACCAGAAAATTCAGAATCATTTGATTACACATTAGTGAAAGCAGCTAATGGACAGCTGTATCGGGAGCCACTCTCCCATAACATA
Source organism: Protopterus annectens (assembly GCF_019279795.1). NCBI lineage: Eukaryota > Metazoa > Chordata > Ceratodontiformes > Protopteridae > Protopterus > Protopterus annectens. The sequence goes on from NC_056733.1 coordinate 1,845,194,622, forward strand.
ACAATAACTGACCCTGTTTCAGGGATGACCCAGAAAAGCAAAATTGTTGTTTCTGCAAAATGCCGGGTAAACCTTTTGGGCAGAGATCTTATGCAGATATTTGGCATAGCAGTAGTTCCAACCATGCAGGGTATGGAAGCACAGCGACAAATGGATACTTTTGTGGTGCGACCGGAGGGCGAAACATTTTATTGGTACAGCAGGACTTGGTCACGACTGGTCCAGGGGCAGTAACCAAAGAACTGATGAATGTAGCCATCAGTAAGTCCCCCTCCCTTGGCACTGATAAACAGCATTTGTTGCACTGTACTCTGTATTATTGTAGCACACCAGGTCCTGATAAGGAATATGAGCAAGAACTGTTTAAAAACCATGCAAACAGATTAGTATTACGTAATCTGTACTGGGACACAGAAGGGAACAGTGTAGTTAGCTGTTCATTGCCCCAGAAATTCTTTGCACTCTATAAATCTAATCGATTACCACATGTTAGTTAGACTAAGGACAAGAATGTGAAATGGGCAGACCTAGGAGAAAAAGTCACAAAGTGGAAAAAAACAGATGGAGTTAGAATTGTCAGAACAGGGAGTACAGAAGCAGAAGTTAAATTGGATAACACAGACACACCCAGCTGTACACTTGCAGTCTAGCGAGGACAGCTGATTAGCACTCTTATCAGAAGAGGAAGAAGATGCCTTACAAGGCATACCAGAAACTCTCTGGTCAACAGGGAAATCAGATGTAAGACTAATTTGTACAGAAGGACCAGTTACTATCACGCCAAAATCAGCATTTAGACCACAAAAGAGACAGTATCCCTTAAGGAAAGATTCAGAAGTAGGAATCAACCCTATAATAGCAGCTTTACTTAAGGAAGGGGTACTGGTGGAATCTCCTGAGTCACCATGAAACACACCCTTATTTCCTGTCAGGAAAGCAAATGGAGAATGGCGTATGGTCCAAGATTTACAAGCTGTAAATGACTCAGTAATACCTAGAGCACCTACGGTGCCAGACCCACACACCCTATTGAATGATTTAAAACCTCAACAGAAGTATTTTTCTGTGGTAGATATTAGCAATGCATTCTTTTTGATACCGATACACCCTGACAGCCAACATTGCTTTGCATTCACATTTCAGGGGAAAAGGTAAACATACACGTGACTACCACAGGGATATTGTAAAAGTCCAACAATATTCTCACAAGAGATGGCAAGCAACTTGGCGGGATTTAGCCCACCAAGAGGCAGTCAGATTTTACTTTATGTAGATGACATCCTGCTGGCAGCCCCCACCCAGCAAGAATGCAGAGAAGATACCATAGCATTATTACATTTTTTAGCCACTCAAGGACATAAAGTAAACAAAAACAAGTTGCAGCTTTGGAGAAAGCAGGTCAAATACCTGGGATATGTAATATCCAAAGAAGGCAGAACATTAGATGAAGATAGGAAAATAGCAATTTTAGAAGCACCCAAACCGACTACCAAGAAGGAAATGATGTCCTTCCTGGGTACGACTAATTTCTGTCGGAGTTGGATTCCAAACTATGCCTTGGAGTCTGCTCCACTGACCAACTTGATATACAAGAAGCCCATGGCAGCACAAGATTTATTACAATGGACACCAGAAGCAGAATCGGCTTTCTGCAAACTAAAACAATTGATAGCATCCTCATTAGTTTTAGGATTACCAAACTATCATAAACGTTTTTTCCAAACTGTAGATTGTAAGAAAGGTTATATGACATCAGTGTTAACACAGCAACATGGGGACAAGCAACGCCCCATAGCTTACTATTCATCACAGCTGGACCCAGTGGCACGATCCCTGCTCCACTGTGTACAAGCAGTAGTCGCAGCTGCAATGGCAGTACAGGCTTCAGCCTCGGTAGTGTTGTCTCACCCTCTCACATTGAGAGTGCCTCATGCAGTCCCGATTATTTTACTGCAAGAAAAAGTAGCATATCTTTCTCCTGCTAGAAATCTTTCCTGTATGACTATACTGTTGAGCCAACCTCATATGACAATTGAATGATGTACAACTTTGAATCCGTCTACCTTGCTCCCAACCCCTGCAGATGGCAAACCACACAGCTGCCTGCAGGAGATCAAGCAAAAGACACGGCCTAGAAAAAAAATCTAACGGATGTTCCCATGGATGATGCCGAGGTGACATATTACGTGGACGGCTCATGCAGAAGGGGTCCTACAGGGCAGAACCTAGTGGGGTATGCAGTAGTTTCCGATACTGAGATTTTAAAAGCAAAGTCTTTACCACACAACTTATTTGCACAAGCAGCAGAATTGATTGCCTTGACAAGGGCATGTACCTTGGCAAAGAGTAAATGTGTAAACATTTTTACTGACAGCCAGTACGCTTTTTCTACTGTACATGTTTTCACGCAACAGTGGAAGAATAGAGAAATGATAACATCTACTGGTAAACCGATTAATCATGCGCAGTTTATTTTAGATTTGTTAGAATCTCTTCAGTTACCTCAAAAAGTAGCTATTTGTAAATGTGTAGCTCATACCAAGCAACAGGATAGGATTTCAAAAGGTAATGCGAGAGCTGAAACAGCTGCAAAGCAGGCAGCTTCAGCTTTAGAAATATTTCTTTTGAGTGAGGAATTACAACCTTCTGAGATTTTAGATTTAGAAATGTTGAAAACAATGCAGACACTTACTACAAAAGTAAAAAAAAACAGAAATGGATAAAACGAGGAGCAATTCTTGAAAAAGGGCTGTACATCTCCAAAGAAGGAAAACCGATACTGCCGTCTAATTTGTTTAGATATGCAGCTTTGCTGAGCCATGGGCAGTGCCATGTCTCAACAGGGGGGATGGTACAGTTAGTGAATCGAGTGTTCACAGCATATGGATTTACAAACTACACAAAAAGTTTTGTGCGGCATGCCATGTTTGTAACAAACATCATGCACAAGGGGCGTTGAAGCCTAAAGAAGGGAGTTTCCCTGCACCACCGTACCCGTTCCATACTATCTGTATGAATTTCATAGAACTGAACAAATGCGAAAATAAGAAGTATTGTCTTGTCATTATAGATATGTTTTCCAAATGGGTGGAAGCTTTTCTGACCAAAAATCCAGATGCAGCTACTGTTGCAAAAGTCCTTGTTAAAGAAATTATTCCTAGATTTGGCATACAGGAAAAGATCTACAGTGACAATGGCACACACTTTGTAAATCAAACTATACAACAGTTGAGCCAATATTTCGGAATTTCCTTAAAGAACCATTGTGCATACCATCCACAATCTGCAGGACTAGTAGAAAGGCATAATGGTGTTTTGAAAAATAAACTTAGGAAGTTAATTAGTGAGACACAGAAGAATTGGGTGTACTGCCTGCCTCTGGCATTGTTGAGCATGAGAACTGTTCCGAATGCAAAGGGGTTAACTCCTTTTGAAAAATTATTTGGGAGGGCATACTATATACCTCAGTGGAAACCTCTCATGCCTGCAGACCAGGAGGCCGACAGTTCACTCGCAAAATATATTAGATGACTTTTAAGTAATAAACAACTTTTGCAGTTAAATTCTGTTTCAGGTAAAGAACAAACCAGACCATCGGGAGCAGCAGTAGCCCCAGGCACGTGGGTCTGGGTGAAAGTCATCAAGAGAAAAAATTGGATGTCACCGAAGTGGGAAGGGCCATACCAAGTGCTACTGTCAACACCCACTGCAGTCAAGATCAGAGAGCGAGCGTCCTGGATTCATCTGACACACTGTAAATTGGTTAAAAACTTTGAACTGGACAAAAAACTTGTTACTGTTACACAAGAACAAAATGGCCAGATATAGAGCAAATAGAAATACAGAACAACCTCAGATGTATTGCATGATCATTCTGTTAACTATACTGATAACATTAATCTTTTTGCTGTGGCCTTTCCTTTTTCCAGCCACACGAGCTGAACTGAATAAAAGAGATGCATTACTCATAGACTGGTATCCGAACTTTAACACTTACCAAGCAATTAAATATGTGTATGCTGAAACTTTTAATGTTTCGAATTGCTGGATTTGCACAGCTATACGGGGGATTGTTAATTACTGCTGTCCCCCTAGGGGTCAATGAGACCTGGGAAAATTGAATTTTTGATACTACGACTGTGAAATCACAAGACATAATAGCATTGTACCTGCCTGTTACACAAAAGGGAATTGTATGTTTTTACAAAAATGATACTGTTCAGGTGGGTTGGAGCAATTGTAATGTGACTGTTCCTTACAAGTGTTATACAAAAGCTAATAATGCAGGTTATATTTGTGATACAAACTATTACTCATATTTTGAATCAATGCACAAAACGGTTGATGAAGTACAACATAATCCTGTTCTTTTTAAACAACTATCTATCATTGATAAGAAAATGTTTCATGCAGGGCAAGTATATATTAATACTAAAGTAGAGAATTGTTATTTTGTGTGTGGGAAAAAAGCATACAAATGGTTACCTGAGAACTGGTCCGGCAGTTGTTTTTTGGGTTACCTGGTTCCGGCCATACGACACACTGCAGTTTTGCCTCAGGGAAGAATTCAAAATGTCAGAGTGGTCACCAAGAAACCTGGAAATCAAATCAAGAGACCTGAGAATCCAATGGGACGAATTGAAGCAGGCTGGAGAAATCATAACTCTGTGAAAAACAAAGATAAACTGACACACATGGACTTGAGTGACACTATTATATCATGGGCAGGTATAGCCCCTGCATATGGCGCAGTGAAATCGATTTGGGAGCTGAGAAAACTGTCCAAACATCTCAAAGTAATGAGCAATGCAACTTTTTCTGCTCTCGAATTAGTAACTGATGAACTGAATGTTATGAAAACTGTGATGCTTCAAAACCGCATGGCTCTCGACTTCACCCTAGCGGCGAAAGGTGGTACGTGCACTTTAATAAAAGAGGAGTGCTGTCCGTATATTCCTGACAACCAGCATGAGATAAACGACCATCTTGAGGTGATTCAGCAAGTGTCGCCCATGACCAAACCAGGCCCAAACCCACTGACGGATTTTTTCCAGAATTTGTTTTGGGGGTGGGGTAGCATCCTAATGAATATCCTGATTGCCATTTGTTTGGGATTCCTCCTATTAGGAGTGTGTGTTTGTTGTGGTATTCCCTGCATGAAATGATTAATTAACGATTTTATAGACACGTCAGTTTCTGAAACTTTGTATCAAAGTACTGAATTTGAAGAACTGTTGAAAAATGAAACACTTTCATAAGTCTAAACTGAATGACTCTCTTAACTGCAAATTCTGAACGAAAGAGGTTAGGAGAAGAAGAAAACTGTTTATGCTTTTGAAAATAGAGTAAAAAGTATTAACGGGGGGGGGATGTTAGAAAAATATGTATTTATGTATATGTTTAGTGCTTATTAGAAGCTAAAAGGGTTAACACATTTCATTCTATTTTATGTAAGCTTAGTTTTGTATGAAACTACAAGATGCTTTTCAAACTGCAATATGCTTTCTGAAACTGCAAGATGTTGTCTGACCTAGTATTTGCTAGCACAGCAAAATTCATGTTTATGCCTTTTGGAAATTTATTGAGAAGCAGGTGATTATCTGCTAGGTCAGGAAAATAATGAATAGAACAATACTGGTTTCTATAATGTTATTGAACTTGAACAATCAGCTCTGTTCATGTTATGAGAACATGCACAGCTGCAGAAAAGATAGATACAGTTGAACAAAGACTGCTTGAAGAAATGAACTATAATCTGTACTTGCTTTGTGCTCGAATTAGCCATAGTACCTTGAATGGTAACATTGCATAGTGAGAGGTTGTATCTGACCGGTGGTTATCAAGGACACATTGTTTTTCTTAGGAAGTTTTTTTATAAACTTGACATGCCAGAAGAAAATCATGGACAAACAGCTGCTATGAAATAATATTGAAAAAACTTGTGATTTATTACGTCAGCTTAGTAGGCAATGTCTTGTAAGAAATGTATAAGAATGGCTTCACTTCCTGATTCTAGTTAGACAAACTCTGTATTAGCACGTTTTGTCTCCTTGCTGCAAGATTAAAGTGCCTTAACCTGAAACTGCTGTGTGTTGATCTTTTTGAAGTTATTTTTTCCTTTGACAATTCCCTGTCAGCAACACCTAGTTTAGTGGACCTGACCTCCTTCTGTGCTTATGACTTGGAGCAATGCAACCAGTGATAGCTCCTGAAAGGGTATTAATATGAGAGAACGGTAATTTTTTTTTATGTCACTCTGCAGGAGAGCTACCATTCAATGTATAGTAATTGCAGGTGTATAATCTCATGGATTCCAGCTCAGTACATTTACTGGTTTGAGAATATTTTTGCATTGATCAGCCTTGACCCCTTATAAAAGCATCTTGAAACTAATATTACCTGCAATTTTGGTGAGTGAAACTTTCTTTGAGTTTCGCTCATGTAGTTCACTGTTAAGGGGATTTGCTTTGAGTTCTGTTAGTAGGCCAACATGTATTAATATTCAAGAAATGTCACAGTCATATCCTGGGGTACATGACAGATTTGGTGGAAGTGAGACGGTGCTACTGGCAAATATGGAGAACTAGCTCAGTTAGAAGAAAACAACAGAAGACTTACTTGAGTAATAAATTGCTTATTATTTTCAAAGCTGGATGGAGCTAGAGACACAGGTTAATTCATATTGCAAAAGGTAACTGGTTTCTATTAGGTGCTGTTTCTATAGCAATAAACAGCATCTACCATAAGGCGCTGCACGCCATCATCTGCTGTCTGATGCTGCACACTTTCCCCTTCAAAGAAATAACACTTAATACTTAAGAACAAGCTAGCTGGCTCATATTTAATCTTGGGTAGTTCAGTGCACTGTTTAAAACAACAGTGGATCAGGAAATAATAAACTTTGAACAAGTAAGCGAAACAATCTGAAGCTAGCAGCTTTAGATCAATAAAACGATAAGCAATTTACTGCAGTCCAGAATGTATAAGTAAAAATTATCTTTCCAAACAGCAACAGTAAATAAATACCTCAAATAGCTTAATTCAGTCTGGAGGCAAATCATCTTGCTTTCTTATCTTTAAAATAATAGTCCAACTCAGCAGTTGGAAGCAAAGTATTGCTGTTTGCTAGCAAAACTGTTATATTGTTTTCTAGATGAAAGAAATAAATTAGAATGTGCACTGCTAAATGTGTTGTACCCCATTAAGCAGAAAGGAAGATAGCAAGTGAGTCCATTTTTCAAAAATTCAAAGCTGTTTCATCCACCAGCTTCAGTGACAAGCACTGATACTGTGAAAGTAGTGAAATCGTTGATGTACTTTCTATTTTCCTCTTGATGGACTTTTCCTTGTTACTCATATGAAAAAGGCACCCTGCCCAGACTACCAACTTTTTCTTTTCTAGAAAAGATGACTTGTGTATGTATTAACAGACCTGCAGTCTTCCGGTAAATGATGCACAAGAATGACTCAAAAACACAAATTTCCCTTACAGTTGGAAAATGTATTCATGTCTTTACCTTAGCCAGCAATAATGCAAAAGTCTGCCGCAAAGATTCTGGCAAAACACAGATATATCCTCATAGGTGTAAATAACAAGCTTATAAGAACAGAAATAACCACTTCTGTTATCATCACCAATGAAGCCACCTAGTTATTTTCTAAATGTAGGAAAGACATATGCATTGGTTAATTACTTTCCTTAAGAGTAATATTTGAATTTTCTCTAGTATTACAGAGTGTTTCTTTAAGTACAAAAAGCTGTGCTGTACTCCATAACTGTTAAAATCAGAGTCATATATAGTGATGCATTTTTTTCTTGGATTGTCTTCAAAGAACTTTTAATTCTTGATGAACGATAAAAAATCATTTGAGTCCATGGTGAAGAAATTCCAACAAAAAAGTGTATTACTTTTACAAAAGTGTCTGTTCAGATTGCATGACCATTCATCTTATAATCATATTGCATATAACTATTTTAAAAGCAGAGGATGCTTAATAATCTACACCTAAGTCTACTTTTATTACACAGCATATAGAATGGCATTCCTACATTCATTGGTGACTATATGAACAGGTTCTATGTTCCCCTAACACAGCTGGTTGAATTTACTTCTATACTATAACTGCGGTGGTGGTGCTGCGGTAGCGTTGTCACCTCATAGCAAGATGTTGTCCCGTTCGATTCTCAGCTAGAGCGTCTACTGTGTGGAGGCATACATGAATGGGGCATGCCTTCATTGAAGGTTGTGCATCAGGGCTGGTAACCCGGTAAGTAAAAATCCACTACCAATCATTAGCGGAATGGAGTTCTGCTCTGGCGACCCCTAACCGGGAAAAGCCGAAAGACACAACAACAACAACTATAATGCTATAACTTGCAAATATCCAGTCTCTGCGACTTGGTCCCTTTACCTTCATTTTCTTAAAACTCAATTTCTCTAACACCACCATTGTCTTGAAACTAATTGTACACATTACTAATCTCTACTGTAATACCATTTCTTCTCACAGCCATATCTAACCTGTTCAACTATTGCATCCCACCTCAGCTATTTTTTGCACCTAAAATCAGAAGTGATTAATATTTCCCATCTCACTGATAGGCACTGTACTAGTAAACACAAATGCTGTCTCAACAATGTACTACTGTACTGTAACATGCAGTACATTTTGTCTGCAGCTTATGTCTATATACTGTAATTACTATCAGCTGATGTGCTCTATTATTATTTGTACTAGTGTCTGCTCTGGAGCATTTGAGGTCTCTTCGGAAAAGTGTCATTTGTCCACGTGCACTCTGCCAGTCAACAAATAGAAATATACATTGCTGACTGTTTTCCAGAAAGGTGAGTTTTAAAGGATCACTTTTTAAGTACTGGATACTGTGAAACACATGAAGAAATGAAGACATGGCAAAGATAACCCTTGTTGCAGAGGAGATCAAAGCGAACATATATTATACTGGTTTGGACATGAGTAGGAAAGCAGAATATGATCTGGTAAAGAAGAAGATCCATGTTATATGTGAAGCTTTTCTCCCCGGGCCTCATCTGAAAAAGAACTTGTGTCCAGGTGGACTTTCCTGGTAAACAAATGTCAAATAACTAAAATAAATAAATAATAGTCATGACCCTGCCTATACTTGTATTGTATCAACACAATTAGTTTGCAATAAACAGGATCAAAATCGGCTGCTTCCTAAAATATGGAGAGTCAGTGCAGAGTAATATTGTCTGACAGAGTGCACATGACTTGTGGCGAAGTAAAAACATGAAGAGCTAGTATGTTGGAATCCTAGAAGACACAGTGCACAGGTCTTAAATATCAAATATTCTGTAAGAATAGTCTGGCCTTCATTAATGCTAGCAAAAGCTTGCTAAGACAACAGTACTAAGATTTAGAATCTGTAAGCAGACAGGTACAAGTGATATGTCACTCATTTCTTGATTTATGGTGTCAGTGCTTCCCTTCACTATTAAATGCTCTTGTTCTGCTGTACTCTTGTCTTACTCGATATTTATTATTTTACTTTAATTTTTTTTTTTTTTCTTGGGGGGTTATAAAAATGTTTTCTTTGGACCAATTAGCAAATATTTTTGTTGCATTCAATGACTACAGTGGGATTAACAAACAATATTCTTATTTAAAGTAAACAGAACCAGGCAAAGACTAATCTGGGAGTTGCCATTTAAAAGTGTCCTGTCACAATTCTGCATTTCCTCCTACCAAGTGGCTACTGTGATGACCATCTGTGATGTAGATTTGACTTGAGTCCCACCCCAGTCCTAGCTCACCTGTTCATACTAAGAGCACTACACAAACAACTTGAAAATGCAATCCCCTTAGATTTATAAATCATCAACTGTATTCCCTTTAGTATCTTTCTGTCCACTAGATGCTCACTACATTCATACACCATTAACCACCTTCTCCAGATTACTTTTAAAATTTCTTACCCATGAGTATCAAATTCTAAATACAAGAAATCTGGTTAAACCCAGAAAAATGGAGAGTGCAAATGCCCAAAATCAGGGTCAGATTTTAAATCCTGCTCTTATAAAGAGTTACTTAAATAACAGCTTTTTACTTAATGTGCATTTTCTAATGGATATAAAGACTGAAATGTAAATATATGGCATTATTTAGTAATTAGTCTTCAATGAGTTGCCTGAGAAAAACAGGTTTTGAGAGGAATGAACAAAAATATAATGCAAAAATCTAGACATCCTGCAAAAATTTGAAAATCTGAGAGATTTGCCTAGCTTTAGTATTGTTGCGCAAACAAAATAGTGTAGACCTAAGTTGTTGAAAATATATCTATATCTGTCTGTCTGGCCAGACAGTTCAATGGAGGATAGATAGCTAGCTAGCTAGACAGATGGGTAGATAGATAGATAGATAGATAGATAGATAGATAGATAGATAGATAGATAGATAGATAGATAGATAAAAAAAGAAAAAAGGAAAAAGTTAAGGATCCAAGGATGTGTAATGAAAGCACAGTAACACCAGACTGACAAGATGAGTTGAAAGAGATTTTTGCTGTGTTCAGGTTCAGCAGTAGCATATTTGTGAAGTCTGCGGGAGAACAGGACAACTTCATAGAATTCAATGTGCACCAGAAGCAAATTCGAATTAATCCAGTCTAGGCAGCTTTGATGAAACTACACCCTGTCTGTTTTCAGCAGTTCTGGGGGTCAACTAAGGAAAAGGACATCAGGCTGCTAGAAAGGAATGTGGAGAATGCTACCAGAAAGTTGAATAGTAAGAAATGGAAGGAACGTGATCAGGGACTAGGGGATTTAAACCTCTTCTCACCCGAAAGTAAAAGACAGGCAGACTTGACAGTGGTTCACTAGATCATATGAGGGAGATGCTAGTCATTCAGAAGTGGAAGAAAAGATGGGGAAGAGAAGGACACAAGCAGCAGATTGTACAGACTAACTGATTCCTGAATCTCAAAAATACTGTTTCACAGAGATAACTGTGGACCCATGGAATGGATTATTGGAGTCAGTGCTACAGAGGAAATGCAGAGACATTCAAGAGAGTATGGGACAGTTGGACAGGGTTAAAGGGGAATGTAATGATGGAGAGGAAGTGGAATGTTAATGCACTAAAAGGGTGTACGGAGAGACCGATGCATGTTAAAGTGATGGACCAGTAATTATATTGCTCTGAAGTAATACCCCTGAAAAAGAACAACTGTTAGCATCACATTTTTGGTACATACTCATCTATCAGAAGTATATTGAAAAGTACTGAATACATTGATGTTATATAGGACAGCCCTGGAATTTTAATAGGTCCCACTAAAGTAGTGTTCTTGATTTTAATCAAGATTGTTTCTACTCCATATTATGTGACAAAGTCTATTATTCAAAAATTTTAATTTTGATTTTTTTTTTCCTTTTTTTGCTGCTATAAAATTGTTGCAACATTTTTGCATGAGTGTATTGGATACATTTTATGGCTAGAAATCATTCCATTCTTTTTATTAATTTATCACTTTCCTGAATTGTAATATTCATTGGCTGCTGTCAAGGAAACAGTTTGGTTTAATTTTAGTAATTTGCATATTTCATAGCTTATGTCATATTTCTTAGAACTAGAGAAATCTCTTGGTGCTCATTTTATGCATTCATTCGTTCATTAGCTATTTCATTCATTTATTCACTCTACTATCATTTGTCTGATCCACTTCAGGAGCTGCAAGGGAGTCAGATTGTATTACAGCAATCACTGGGCCTGAGTCACAGGAAATACTCCTGAATGAGATAACTACCCACTGTAAGATGCACATACTCACTCACTGTCATAAATTACCCTTACCTGCGGTAAGATTATAAAAATATTACAGTTCATCTAGGCCATGAACTAGGATGTGGGAAGAATCTGAAGCACCCAGCAATAACCAACACAGACACATGTAGGACAAACAGATTACCTTCTTCTTAGCTAAGACATGAGCCAAAAAGTAAAAAGGTCACACAGAAAAAAAGAGTTAGTAAAAATTCCAAGAAAAAGCTAGCCAAGTTAGAGCTTTTACTGTCTGATACCCTAAACCTCAGGCAATAGAGGTCCATGGGATTTATGCAAATGATCTGTTAAGGACATCAAGTGTTTCAGCTATATGGCTTTTGTATGTCCAGGAAAGAGTAAGTCATAGACATTAAGACAGCATATAGTTGAAACACTTGATGTCCTTAATGAGTCATTTGCATATATCCCATGCACCTCTATTGCATGAAGTTTAAGGTATCACACAGTAAAAACTCTAGCCTGGCTAAGATTTTCTTGTAGTGTTTAGCGAAGATATGAAGGATAAAAGTCCAAAAGTGAAGGGACCAAAGGTCTGCAGCTCCAAAAAACAATGAAAAGTAGAATAAAATCCACAGACCACCAGGCTAAAACAAGTACTTCTTTAATGCAGACGTTAGCGCTTTCAGGATAAAACCCTTCTTCAGACATAGCACATAACTAAACAGCCTTAGTATTTATACAAAAATAAACCAATCAACATATAAACACAAAGAAACAATTAAATAGTTAAAATAATTAGAACAATTAAATATGAGGTCTACGCCTTCTGAGAATGGGTTTTTAAGGCACCGCACCATTGAATCTTGGGTGCCTAGCTGCTGCTAATTCTATTATCCACCTTGTCTCACAGTATTCAGAATGGTTATTGATATCAACCCCCCCCCCCAGAACTACTCACAACTTGCTGCGGAGCTGGAAAGTAAAAATGATGTCCTTGACACTCAGTTGTATGTAGAGAAAGTGCATTGCATTTATCCCCTAACCGAATCGCAGATAAATGTCTTAGGATTCTGTCCTTAAAGCTGCAGTTGGTCTTACCTATATAGAAAGATGGACAGCAAGCACATTTAGCTACATAAACTATATGTGTGCCCCCCACACCCCCTCTTACTATATATATATATATATATATATATATATATATATATATATATATATATATATATATATATATATATATGTATATACTAACTCCAGGATCGCACTACAGTAGTGAACAGGGCATATACCCTTTTAGATGAAATAAGTTTCAGTCAAATGAGTTTTCAGTGAAGTGAGCTTTCAGTGAATTTTGCTCAGGCAATTAATTTTCAGTGAAATGAGGCTTCGACAAAATGAGTTTCAGTGGAATGTGTTTTCTATCAAAGTAGACCCATATATATATATATATATATATATATATATATATATATATATATATATATATATATATATACACATATAGGTCTACTTAGACTGACTTTCAAATAACTGAGACCAAAGGAGCGAAGTTTCAAATAACTGACACTTCCCTATGCCAATGTTCAGATGACTGGACATCTGAAAAGCCGACTCTCAAGCTGAGCGAAACAGGAAATCTGCTCATTTCCACACTGAAATGTAATCTCTGTGTTGGTATATTTAATTTGTAAAGGTGAGTGCAGGGGGTGTGCCCCCCCACAAAAATGTAAAATTTAAAATTAAAATAATTGTGAATGTTTGTTTAACAAATCTCCACTGAATATTTTTGTGGGGCATATTTATGACTATTCAGTGGATTTATTTGTACTCAGGTATTTGTTTGTGGGCGGGTTATGGAGGAGAATTAGGTAGCTGTTTAGAACATTTAATTTGACAGGGCAGTGCTTAGATGGGATGAGTTGTTGGTTTCATTTCTGTAGTATGTGAGAGGTATGTTGCACGTTATAGGGTCATTTTTTTGACAGTCGGCGATGTGCATTGTCAGCCTTCTGAGTTTTCAGCGTTGTCATCTTGCTTATATGAAATTCAATATATATATATATATATATATATATATATATATATATATAAATTTTTTTTTTAACTTGTGTTGCTCAGTTGTAATACACAAAGTGTTTTCTCACAAATTGGTTCAGCTATGAATCCCTGTGTTTCAGAACACTGCAACTTCTAGTCACATATTACTAAGTCATAATGCCAAGAATTCAGGAGTTCGGGTTGCATCTCCTGACTGCTGACTCATTCCAGGCACAATCTACTGTGCTCATCAGGCAGCTTCATGCTGGCCATTACTGGCCAACCCCCCCCAATTATGCAGTATTGTGTTTGAGACAGACCAGCACACCAATGGCATTGAGAGGCTGTTGGAAGTGAACCACAAAGAGCAGGTAGTTGCTTGTTTGGAGGGTGGTGTCTTAACACTATTTTCCACAAGTCAGAATGTCTGATAGTAGCATAACCTGGGGAGCTAAGCTACTGCATCAGCAGCAACATGATTGCGGATCCCTAGCTAGGTGATCTAGCAGCAGGTATAGTTCACCAATCTGGCATAACCACTTCTATCACAGTCAACTGCACATCAAGGACCACAGGAAATAAAAATAAAACATAAATAAATTAATATTTATAATACATAAGATTGTAAAAACATAAATAAATAAATAAATAAAAACAATTTTCTGTGCAACTGTAGCAAGCTACTAGTTAATAATGGAATGAGCAGCTTGCTTTCTTTATCAGCCCACATAGAACTATTTGGTGCTTCACCAATGACCACAAATGGATTACTGGCATTCTTTTATGAAGCTGGTATTGTATGCCCACATACCACCAATTATGCCCAGCTGATAGCTCCTCTCCTTGCATACCTGTAAGCTGTCCAGAAATTTGCAGAATATCCAGATTTTTCCCTCATAGGTTTTGGCCTGCCCTAATAATATTTGCACCTTTATGTTAATTACTTGATTGCATTTACTAAATTATGACAGACATTTTGTGTTCCAATGTTTGTATGTTTCAGAAAATGCCGGCTAATGCAAATTCAGCTGTTTTAGCAACTTTTAAAGTTGTGACATCAATATTTAGAATCTAACCTCCCATTATATCAGCCTTTGTGTCTGATGCTAGCACTAAGGGGTTGAGAGATATGTGTAATGGCTAGGCACCCCTTCACAGCCATGCTGTCCACTTATTTATTTGCATTATTTTACTGGGAACAACCAAATAGGCAAAGACCCTTTCAGCTGAGGTGCGGGAAAAACAGGTCTAGTACATGCTTTTATTAAGAAAACCTGGAAGTGCAGTCTAGTGGAGTGACTTGCTAAGATTCACACATCAGGAGAAAAACAAAAGTGGAAGGAATCAAACCCTGTACCATGTGGACAGCATGCACTTCATTACAAGCTCAGACCTTTAGTGCTCTGCATTAACTGTGGTTATGGTAGCCTCTCACCCTTCACAGCCAAAAATAACCCCAAACCATGTGGATTACATTTTCTCCAGTCATTTATCACGTTCCTGCAGCTTTCTTTGTTTTGGGAAAAGTAGCTGCTTAGGCAATTATTTTCACCCTTTAATCATGCTGGCACATGGTTCTAAACATTTTGTAGTGGATCCTAACAAAGCAATTCCCATGCTTTGGTTTCATGATGAGAATGTCCAAGCCAGCAGTAGGGTCATTCTGTCCTACACACAAAAACCCATGCATGTCAAATGGTTTACTACCTTCTCTTGCTTTTACAAAGAACTAATTACCTTTTTTAAAGAAATCATTCTACTTTAAACAAGTTAAAATAATGCCCTCTGTCAACTTTCTATAATACAGACAGTTTTTTTTCATCCTTGTTTATATATGTGCAAAAAACATGTATATTGTATAAGCTGCAACTGTCATCACAGTTTCACTCTTGTATGTGGGCTACATTGTATAAGTTTCAGGCTAAAAACACCCACTTAGCTAAGCCCAGTTATGTGGTTGTCAAATGATATAGAAAAAAACTTGATAAACAATCTTTTACGACCATGAGTGTGAACCTGCATGTAGGTTATTAGGCTCCCTATTAAGCTGTCACAGACGCAGGTTGTTAAATGCATCTTTGTAAAGAGTGAAAGGCAAAATAGCAAAGTGGCTTTTCAACAAATTCTTTCCCTGAGAAAGAATTTGCGTGGCCGCTTTCTCTGCTTTGCCATTTTCGGTACTGTAGTGTGATCTCGAAGTTGGTATATTTAAGTAGGGGGTTGTATTATGTAATGTTTTACAGTCTTTGTTTTTTATTTCAGAACAGCGATTTTTTTTCCCTTGGAAAAAAATTAATGTTCTGAGGTTTTGACGTTGTAAGCTTTCACTTACATGGGGTCGATTATGTGTCGTTTGCTCTTCTGAGTGTGCGATATCATAATATAGACCAGGTTATTATGTATCCAATAGAGCTGCACTGTCTGTGTTCACATACCATGCTTATTGATTCTGTATTTATCTGTACTTCATAATACTTATAAACTGAAATGGTTTTCAGATATTCGTAGTGCAGATGGTTTGCACTGAATCGTAGTTTTCACTGACACAAATGGCAGTGCTATAGGAGAAACACAAAACCACATCCTTCACATGAAATGAAATGCAAATTCTAATTGCTTTACTCCTGTACAGTGTTCAATCATTAACTGCATCTAAAAAACTCTACCCTTGTATGCACTTGTTACTTTTACTAACAGTGTCCAGCAACCAAGACCGGCCTTTGGTCAACCAGCACCCTAGGCAAAAGGTCTCCACAGCACCCCCCAAACACCATCCTGTACCCCCATCCTGGTCTAACTACACCGTCCTAATTACTGGAAAAGCACCTCTGCTAAGTGTCACCCTAGGTGTCCACCTAGTTGGCCTATGCCTAAGGCCAGCTATGCCAGCAACTATAAAACTACTTAAGATTTAAAAAATAAAATATCACGTGCAAGGTAAAGACTATTACAGGCAAAACTTTGCAAAGAAAGCATGTTTCAACTCTTCTTTTTGTGACGCACTGGTTAATCAACAATGGATACACTGTTAACTAGCTTCTCATCAGTCTCCAACCAGTGTCACTGCAACACAGAAAGATGAGTTCACTAAAATGAGTGTTGTGGCCCTAAAATATAAGTGCTATAAAAATGATAAAATGCAGGAAAAACTAAACTTGACTACTGGCAAGTTGCAAGTTAAAATGTAAGCAGTTATTTTCCAACACATAATACCATATTCTTTTTAAATATGGAATTAATTGCCATTGTTCTGTGATATGAAACACACTTTGGATTTGTAGTTTGACTTTAAAGAGTACAATTTATCTTCTGAACATTAGGTATGAATGCACACTTTTTTCTCATTACTGTCATTTCACATGAGTGGGGAAGAAATTAATAAAGTGGTGTTGAGTCATGGAACATCATCCTCAACATTAAGGCTGGATAACTATATTATTTTTGCAACTATTCCCACCTCTAGATAATAATAAGTCACTGACATTTTTATCAAGAGGCACACTTGTGTCAGCAACAATAAAGGTTTTCCTAATTAATTTATTATTAGACGACAATAAATGGCCAAATTATTACCTGACTTAGTGTAGGAGGTTATAAGAGAAATCAAATTTCTGTCAAAGGCCCAAATATTAGTCAAAGAAGTATACTAAATAAAAGTATTCATCTCCATTTCTTTGTCTCTGATGGTTTAACAAAAAATTTTACTTTTCACATAAGCACTTGTGATTTTCTTGTGATAATGAGTGAGTATTTCAGCATGCCTCACTTATATAATTAGTGTCAACAATGGCTCACCATAGTGTGTGTCCTCTTAGTCAGATACTTTAGCATTTCACTTTTTGCAGTTTACTCATTCTTCACTTCCTGCTTTACCTGCTGTTTTATCATTCTGGCATTTATAATACTAATATTTTAAGGTAAACAGTTTGGCTCCTAAATCTCTTAAATGTTCTCATTAGGTAAAGTAAGAAACACCCCAATTCTGCATGTGGTCTAAATAAAAAAAACATGTGGTTAACGTTGTTGCCTCACAACAAGAGGTTCTCTGGTTCGATTCTCAGCTGGGATGGCTTCTGTGCAGAGTCTGCATTTCCATTGTCCAGGCTGCATTCGCATGGGCTTCCTCTGGGTGTTCCAGTTTCCTCCCACATTCCAAGGACATGCTTCTGGACCATTTCTCCACAGGCCTCCGCTGAAAATAGGCTCTGTCTTAATTGGAATTTCCCGGTCAACAAATGTTAAATAAATAAATAAAATAAACATGCCAGTGCATTTCCCATACTTTGTCTCATTTTAGCTTACAATCTAAATAACAGAGGTATATTTATACTAACAGCACAGTTTTAAAAAATCCTAAATTATCTGCATTAAAGAACTTCTCTGTACTTCATTTTCAGTCTTGCAGGTACTCAGGATTCAGCTGGTATACTTATCAGATAAAATGACACATAATATTAGCATAAATTGCTAATTATACTGAAATGAGAATAATACAAGCAAACTTTGCTCTGTAGAAAATCAGATGCACCAGGTCAAGTTAGATCTCAAAAATGAAAAAAAAAAAAAAAAAAAAAGAAACTCTTGCATATTTGCATAACAGTCTCTTTTTCATGGCAGTGTGACTGGAACAACAGGTTCATTTCAACCAGATTTTCAGATTTAGCTTTGTCTGATGAAGGGGAAGACAAATTCAAGCATGTTAGCATTTTAATTTAGTAAGGAAGGGATTCTGGCTTTTTTTTAATATGAGCAAAAATATAGTTTTATTCTCATCCCTAGATGATGCATAGCTTACTGCCTATGAGAAAGGAAACTATAGAATATACACCCCCACCTATTACAAAATTGAAGGATTCAAATAAAATAACCTTCCTCAACCACCACACAAAAAACAATCACCTACTTAGCTCAGTGTGGTAACGTCCATCGCAATCCATTTCCATCCTCTAACCACACCTCTTTCAAAACTTCTTCCTCTAAAAATCTACTTTGAATCACTCTTAACCTGTGTAGCATCTGCATAAACACTATAGAACTCCACGCATGGGTAACTCAGCATTGCTCTGATATACTTGCACTAATGGAAACATGGTTCAAGCCACATATAAAAGATATCGAACAACTCCCACCAGGCTACCACATAATTAGAGCAGATCAAACACATAAGAAAGGGGGAGGTGTAGCTTTACTCTATCTTAACAGTCTTTCCTTTCTCCTATATTCCAAACCCATCCACTCCTTTTAAACTGCTGAAATTCTCTTAGCCTGCTTAAAAATCAATAATAGCAAACAACTTTGCATCTCAGACCTATATATTCCCTCAGTGAATAACATCCCCATATTAGAAAACACCCTATCCTGGATTTCCCAAAACATATCCAATGAAACCATCATCATGGGGGATACCAACATAAATTGGCAAGATCTAAACTCTGACTACACCACCAATAGCATAAACCTTTATGGATTTACTCAGCTCATCTTTGCTCCAACTAGAATCCCAAAAAATAAAGACCAAGGAAACACACTTGAACTGATCCTAATTTTAGATCCCCAGAAATGCACCAACTCCAGAACCCTACCAAATAACTTATGTGACCACCTATCCACCTATACTAACAGAGCCATAACCAACACCACCAAAAAACACATCTGTGAAACCTCATGCAATTTGTCTAAATTCGACCAACACCAATTTAACTCAATACTAAAATCTATAAACTGGTCCATACCAAAATTCCTACCATTAGATGAAGCCATCAGCCACTTCAACAAAGAAATTTCCTAGATACCCTTAATAACCTTGCCCACCTCCACTCCAAGAGAGTAAAAGCTAATCATGCCCCTTGGCTAACCAAGGCCACCAAAAACCTTTTAGTAACAAGAAACAAAGCTTGTCAAGAATGCCAAAAAAAACAAAAATTACCTAAACTATCAAACGTAAAGACAGCTATCCAAGCAAGCAAAAAAAAAAAAATGATAAACAAAGATACGCAGCTCTATTTATCTCAGCAGCTAACTTCCCACAAAAACAACCCAAAAAATTTGTGGCATACCATTTCTCAGCTCCTCACCCTTGCAACCAAAGAAAACCCATCCCCTACCACCAATAAAACCTATCCCAAATAGCAGAAACTTTCAATACACATTTCATAGAGAGAGCACACAATTTACTCAGTCCTTCCAAACAGCCCTCAAACTCTCACCCTATGCACAACCCCAGCCCCTCCCAAACTAACACACAGCATCCCTCCTCATCTTCCCATCTCCCACAGATCACCTGCTCAGCTCACCAACATCATTCCCTCCTTACTCTTCAACCTGTACCCACTCAGGACATACATAGTTTACTCCTCAAACTAAAACCTTAGTCTTCATCTGCTGACAACCTCCCACCAGAGTACTTAAAAATACCTGACAGTGCTATAGCTTATCCTGTCAGTATACTCACCAATCAATCCATTTCAGAATCCTCTCCTTCCTCTGGCAAAAATCCATAATAACCCCCTACACAAAGGCAGTAAGGGCTACAACATTTCCAGTTATCACCCCATTGCTACAACATTTGCAGTTATCACTCCTTTGCTATATTATCTCCCCTATTCAAACTGCTAGAAAAATGCATACATAAACAGCTACTTAATCACACTCTACAAAAAAATCTACTCACACTCACCCAACATGGCTTCAGACCTTTGCATAGTACAACCAGTGCATTAATCTCCTTCACAGGTATAGTCTACAAAGCCAGGGATGCTGGACGACTAAAATCCGTAATATTTCTTGATCTGTCCAAGGCCTTTGACACTGTTTCCCACCCTAAAGTACTACAACAACTCTCTACCTTCAATCTTCCCCCTACTACTCAACTGTGGTTCAACAGTTACTTAACAGGCAGACAACAATGCATAAAATGGCAGGGAACCCTCTCTAACTATCGACCTAACAACACTGGAGTTCCTCAGGGGTCCATTCCCAGACCATTACTCTTTAAAATCGTTGTAAACAACTTTTACTCTGGCTCCCACCAAAGCTCCCTAATACAATATGCTGATGATTCCACTATCATCTCCTCCTCCAACAACATAAAACACCCTTAGCATCTAACCCAAACTGTCTTCACTTCCATAGAGGCCTGGCTAAACAATGCACAGCTCCTGCTGGACCCAAATAAAACTAAACTCCTCCTTTTCACACCCAAAAATCTCATAACTGATTTTAAGGTCTTTTCTATAAACAAAACTCAACTAGAACCATAGAACCATAGAAAATAAGCTTTTCTTTGATGTACATATTCAAACTGTAATCAAAAAAACTCACTGCAAACTAGGAATGTTATACCAGTACAAAATATTATGAACTTAACCACAAAAACCACCCTGGCTTCTATTTACCTGGTCCCCTCTATCCTCTTCACTGCTCCCATTCTGACAAATATTCAGATGACCTTAACAAACAAATTGGAATCTTGCTATAAAAAGATTGATAAATTTGCTGTAAATGCATCCCACAATGCACACCACTGCACAGTTCTCAGTTCCCTCAAATGGCTCAAATTTCTGCATCTCTTAGACCACCAACAACTCAGTATGGCACACAAAGTTATATTTATATATATATATATATATATATATATATATATATATATATATATAGACTCACTCTTCCAAACTTGCATACCCACCAGGGCTCTCTGATCTGAAGACAACCAACTAGTTAACCCTGCACAGACCAAACAAAAAGCTGGACAGTGTCTCTACTCCTACAGTGCAGCTAAACTCTGGAATGCCTTACCAGCAAACATCAGAGCAATAGCAAATCACAAGAATTTTAAGCTCACACTAAAAAGTACCTCCAAAATACAAGCATCTGTCCTTGCTCCAAAAAGACCTAGCAACCCTGTTCCAATCTACCTAGCCAGCCCTTCCCCCACCCCACAATACATTCCCTTAACTCTTCTATATTTCCTCCTTCCTCACCCAATTTTTCTTTTTGTCCTACTTTACCCTACCATTCTTTTTTTCCCTCTCCCTCCTCCAAAGACACAGCTGCCTGTTTTATTGTGTCCTAACGACAAATATTACACTCCCCCATTTCTCGCTTCAGATTAGCTGCTACTCTTACTAATGTACATTTTAGCTACCCTTTACCTTCTTTTAATTACTTTTTGCGAAGGTCTACCTGCAGTCTACCTAAATATCCTTGTAGATGTCCTTTTTAATCATATTAACTTTCTTTATAAAGTATACAATCAGCCTCCTAACATTGGTTTTAGATAAAGTAATTGAACAAACCTAATTATCTCTGTATTTCTTGGTTGCAAAAGTACTGCTGCAAATGAAATTCAACTGCCTATATGTCAGTAGGGCTACCTTGTAACTTTACCAAATGAAAACGGTCCCTGAACCAAATAAGGGACCAGATGCAAAGACCAGAGAATACAAGAAAGAGAAAAAATAATCTGGTTCCACACAGCAGTGAAAATCAATATGCCCTTTATTATAGTAAGGTAAGCGCTTTCTCGGAATAACATCCGCTTCATCAAACCAACAAAGATAGAATAACAATTACATTTTTAAACATTAAAACATCCAATCAAAAATCAGATAAAATGTGCATCATAGCTAAAAGCCATGTGATAAAATACATCTGTAAAATATATAAATCTTTAAAAAATTAAATAAAAACAGACTAAATGAACAATATGTACTTAAAAATAGTAACAAATACAATAATGAAAAATAATAAAAGATGGACTATTGAAATATATATGATAAAATATTAGAAGAGAGATCAATGCTTTAATGACCGTGCTTTAAGGAAGGGTTTCAGGGAAACTCTGTTGTTTAAACCAGGATTGTCAGCTTGAAAGTGCAAAATCCATTTCTGTTCACTAGATTCTGTTCTATTATTTATGTCACCTCCTCTCTTGGTACTATGCATAATCTCTAGTATCAAAAAGATAAATTTATGTTCTTTACCCTCTTTAGCTTCATGTAATAATAATGCACTGGTTTCTTTAACATTTCTGATATCCCTAAGGTGTTCAAGTATTCTATCCTTAAACACTGTTTGCTTTCCCTATGTGAAATGAGAAGCAGGTAGTACAATAGCAAAAATAGACAACATTTTTTGTTCAACAATCTGCATAAAAAGCAGTATCTATCTTAAAAACCAAAGTGGGATGTGTAAAATGATTACCAATATGTATATGTGTACAGGCCATACAATTCCTACACATATATGCACCAAGTCTATCCGATATTATAGTTGATTTAGTATTAAAGGATAGATAACAGAGCTGGCTATTAAGTGATCTATTATTTCTAAAAGCAAAATCTTGCTGTGTGCCAATGACCCAATTCAACTCATGTACAATAGATAGAATATCCCAGTTCTTTTTAATAATGTCACATGCTACATGCACATTACTGGCAAAGGTCAATGGCATCCTTAGTTTATTCCTAGAGGTATCAGTGAGAGCATCACTTGAGAAAGTATTGTCAGTATTATCCCTGTTATTAATACTATTGGGGAGGGGGGAAAAGTATGGCTGGCACTTACCTGACCTATGCAACCATCCTTCTGCTATTTGAGAATCAATAAGTTTACTACTATAGCCTCTCTCTAAAAGTTCTTGTTTAAGTGTTTGTAATGCAACAATGAGACTATCATTGTCATTAAAAAGTCTCATAGTTTGAAATATCTGTCCTTTCAACACATTAAATTCCCTATGATTCGGATGCATACTGCCATAGTGTAGAACATTATTCTTTCTAACAGTTTTCTTATACAAAGTAGTAGACACAGTGGATAAATTATTTTTAGTAACCTTAACATCCAAAAACTCTACCTCTTTATCAGAATATTCATAGGTAAAACTCAAGAAAGTGTTTAACTGATTTAAGTATAAGAGAAATTCTTGTAGTCGCTGCTCTGAGCCATGCCACAACAAAAAAATATTATCCACAAAATGTTTATACCATTTGATGTTAACCTGGCATTCATTATTCGAAAGTACATGTTTAGCTTCCCAATTAGCTAGGGATAGGTTGGCGTACCTATTAGCACAAGCTGTGCCCATAGCTACGCCAACTTTTTGTGCATAATAAACATCATTAAAAATAAACACATTGTTTTCTAGGATGATTTCCAAAAGTGTGCAAATAAGTGTCACCTTAGTATCAGGGGTGTTTCTGTCACACAGGAATTCTCTGACATGTTCAATTCCCCATTCATTGGGTATAACAGTGAACAATGATTCAATATCCAGAGTTACAAATAAACATTGTCCTAAGATAACTTCATTTTGTTTAGACAGCTCATTTAAAAAACTCTTGGTATCTTTTAAAACAGTGTTACAATTAGCCAAGGCAGCATGCAAAGTCTTTTCAACAAAGATAGAAAGTGGCTCAGTTACCCAACTTCGGCCTGAAACTATAGGCCGCATAGGTGGAGTTAAAGGATTCTTATGTATTTTGGGTAGACCATATATCAAAGGGACTGTTGGATGTTCTACCTTGAAATACTCAAACAGTTGCTCAGATATCATGCCTGTTATTAGTAAATCAAAGATCAAAAACTGTACTTTTTCTATGACACTACTGAGTATATGCATAGGTAAAATGGCATACGTATCAACGTCACTGAGATGACTTAACATAGATTCTATATATTTGTCCTTGTCGATAACAACAATACCACCTCCTTTATCAGCTGGATGTATTTCTATACTATTTAGTGCTTTCAATTCAACTAGAGCTTATATCTCTGCAGCTGATAAATTCCTAAAATTATTAGTTTGCTTATCTAGAGACTTCTCAATAAGTTGTTTTTCACAAAGGTCAGTAAACAGATCTATAGTAGAATTACTAGGTGGTATGTAAGTGCTGGGCTTTCTAAATATACAATAAACATTATTAGAATTACCTAACATAGCTTTAAGTGTAAGAGTTCTGCCAAAAAGATGCAGGTCTAATTACCTCTGTTATGTCCAATCTTTGAGCTGGAACAAAGGTTAAACCTCTGTTTAACACAGATAATTGTGAGTCAGTTAGAGTTAAAGTAGAGATATTGTGAACTAAGCTTGTTTGTATCTCCTTCCTGACCTTATTTTGTCCTCCTGGCTGTGTAGTCATCGTGTACGTTGATTTTACAGCCAATTCCTCGATCTGCCTCTTACAGGCAGGGATTCTTTCAATAAAAAATGTCCACAGGTGGAGCCTGATAGTGCAGAGGCCTTCTCTGTGGAATTCAGTCTCACACTGGAAGCCATGCTTGTTTTAGGTATAACAGTTGCAGTGCTTGTGCTAGCATCAGAGTGACTGCTTACAGCATCTACAGAAGTATTTAGGTTAACTTCTGAAACAATTCCCTCACTAACAGGAACAATAGGAACATTGGACAAAAGTTCTGTGGGTTCTGTAGATATGGTAGTTTTAACAGCATTTGCATATGCTGCTTGTTCATCTGAAACAGTTGAATGCAATGTAGTTCTGGGTCTTACAGAGCTCCACCCATTTCCTGTTATATGCTGTATGTTGGAGTTAGTATTAACCCTTTCATTTACCCAAGAGAAGACATTACCTTCTTTAAAATCCTTGAAATCCCTTTGTATTTTTTTGTTTTTGGTAGCAGAAAGTCTCTTGTCATAACCAGTAATATTTTCAAACAGCACATCCATTTTATCACCAACAAGTTCATCCGAATAGGTATTGTTAATTATGTTTTGCAACTCAGTGATTTCATTAGATAGTTTTAGCTCCTCTGGTCTAAAATGGATCATTTGGACAACTTTGTACCTTCGATGGATTTGCCATCTAATAGGAGGAACAATTATTGTTTGTCTACTTTATTGGACTTTCAGACTAATCCATTACTTAATGGAACTTATTTGCAGACAACATCACTGACTCCAGAAAATCTTGATTTATCTGTAGCTTTCAGAGATGACTATTGCAATCTGGAGAATAAACTTTATAAGTTTAAGCACTTGCAGTGGCAGTGCTTTCATCTTGAGGCTTCACTGAGCCTTAATATAGTACCAAGGGGACTTGGGGTTCTCACCATGCCCAGTTATGGGCAAGCTTATCCTGAGCTACTTAGGTGCTGGCAGTTACTTAACCTTGAGTGCAGCGCTAAATATATGCAGCTCCTTATTGAATATTTCTGCTACCAAAAACAAAAAATTACAAAGGGATTTGATGGATTTTAAAGAAGGTAATGTCTTCTCTTGGGTAACTGAAAGGGTTAATACTAACTCCAACATACAGCATATAACTGGAATTGGGCGGAGCGCTGTAAGACCCAGAACTACATTGCATTCAACTGTTTCGGATGAACAAGCAGCATATGCAAATGCTGTTAAAACTACCATATCTACAGAACCCACAGAACTGTTGCCCAATGTTCCTATTGTTTCTGTTAGTGAGGGAATTGTTTCAGAAATTAACCTAAATACTTCTGTAGATGCTGTAAGCAGTCACTCTGATGCTAGCACAAGCACTGCAACTGTTAGACCTAAAACTAGCATGGCTTCCAGTGTGAGATTGAATTCCACAGAGCAGGCCTCTGCACTATCAGGTTCCACTCGTGGACATTTTTTATTGAAAGAATCCCTGCCTATAAGAGGCAGATTGAAGAATCGCCTGCAAAATCAATGTACAGAATGCCTACACAGCCAGGAGGATGAAATAAGGTCAGGAAAGAGATACAAACAAGTTTATTTCACAATATCTCTACTTTAACTCTAACTGACTCACAATTATCTGTGTTAAACAGAGGTTTAACCTTTGTTCCAGCTCAAAGAATGGACATAACAGAGGTAATTAAAGACCTGCATCT
This sequence comes from Protopterus annectens, assembly GCF_019279795.1. NCBI lineage: Eukaryota > Metazoa > Chordata > Ceratodontiformes > Protopteridae > Protopterus > Protopterus annectens. The sequence goes on from NC_056733.1 coordinate 1,845,221,265, forward strand.
TTTTGGCAGAACTCTTACACTTAAAGCTATGTTTGGTAATTCTAATAATGCTGATTGTATATTTAGAAAGCCTAGCACTTACATACCACCTAGTAATTCTACTATAGATCTGTTTACTGACCTTTGTGAAAAACAACTTAAGAGAGACGTCTCTAGATAAGCAAACTAATAATTTTAGTAATTTATCAGCTGCAGAGTTACAAGCTCTAGTTGAATTAAAAGAACTAAATAGTATAGAAATATGTCCAGCTGATAAAGGAGGTGGTATTGTTGTTATCAACAAGGACAAATATATAAAATCTATGTTAAGTCATCTCAGTGACGTTGATACGTATGCCATTTTACATATGCATATACTCAGTAGTGTCATAGAAAAAGTACAGTTTTTGATCTTTGATTTATTAATAACAGGCATGATATCTGAGCAACTGTTTGAGTATTTCAAGGTAGAACATCCAACAGTCCCTTTGATATATGGTCTACCCAAAATACATAAGAATCCTTTAACTCCACCTATGCACCCTATATTTTCAGGGCGAGGTTGGGCAACTGAGCCTTTCTAACTTTGTTGAAAAGACTTTGCATGCTACCTTGGCTAATTGTAGCATTGTTTTAAAGGATACCAAGAGTTTTTTTAAATGAGCTATCTAAACAAAATGAAATTATCTTAGGACAATGTTTATTTGTAACTCTGGATATTGAATCATTGTTCACTGTTTTACCCAATGAATGGGGAATTGAAAATGTCAGAGAATTACTGTGTGAGATAAACACCCCTGATACTAAGGTGACACTTATTTGCACACTTTTGGAAATCATCCTAGAAAACAATGTGTTTATTTTTAATGATGTTTATTATGTACAAAAAGTTGGCGTAGCTATGGGCACAGCTTGTGCTAATAGCTACGCCAACCTATCCCTAGCTAATTGGGAAGCTAAACATGTACGTTTGAATAATGAATGCCAGGTTAACATCAAATGGTATAAACATTTTGTGGATGATATTTTTTATGTTGTGGCATGGCTCAGAGCAATGGCTACAAGAATTTATCTTATACTTAAATCAGTTAAACACTTTCTTGAATTTTACCTATGAATATTCTGATAAAGAAGTAGAGTTTTTTGATGTTAAGGTTACTAAAAATATTTTATCCACTGTGTCTACTACTTTGTATAAGAAAACTGTTAGAAAGAATAATGTTCTACACTATGGCAGTATGCATCCGAATCATAAGAAATTTAATGTGTTGAAAGGACAGATATTTTGAACTATGAGACTTTTTAATGATGATGATAGTCTCATTGTTGCATTACAAACACTTAAACAATAATTTTTAGAAAGAGGCTATAGTAGTAAACTTATTGATTCTCAAATAGCAGAAGGATGGCGGCATAGATCAGGTAAGTGCCAGCCATACTTTTTCCCTCTCCCCACTAGTGTTAACAACAGGGATAATACTGACAATACTTTCTCAAGTGACGGTCCTACTGATACCTCTAGGAATAAACTAAGGATGCCATTGAGCTTTGCCAGTAATGTGAATGTAGCAAGTGACGTTATTAAAAAGAACTGGGATATTCTATCTACTGTACATGAGTTGAATGGGGTCATTGGCACACAGCCAAATTTTGCTTTTAGAAATAATAGATCACTTAAGAGCAGCTCTGTTATCGATCCTTTAATACTAAATCAACTATAATATCGGATAGACTTGGTACATATATGTGTAGGAATTGTATGGCCTGTACACATATACACATTGGTAATCATTTTACACATCCCACTTTGGTTTTTAAGATAGATACTGCTTTTTATGCAGATTGTTGAACAAAAAATGTTGTCTGTTTTTGCTATTGTACTACCTGCTTCTCATTTTACATATGGAAAACAAACAGGGTGTTTAAGGATAGAATACTTGAACACCTTAGGGATATCAGGAATGTTAAAGAAACCAGTGCATTATCATTACATGTAGCTAAAGAGGGTAAAGAACATAATTTTTTTTTTATGGTGCTAGAGATTCTGCATAGTACCAAGAGAGGAGGTGACATAAATAATAGAACAGAATCTAGTGAACAGAAATGGATTTTGCGCTTTCAAGCTGACAAACCTCCTACTTTAAACCACAGAGTTTCCCTGAAACCCTTCCTTAAAGCATGGTCATTAAAGCATTGATCTCTCTTCTAATATTTTATCATACATATTTCAATAGTCCATCTTTTATTATTTTTCATTATTGTATTTGTTACTATTTTTAAGTACATATTGTTCATTTAGTCTGTTTTTATTCAGTTTTTTAATGATTTATATATTCTATCACATGACTTTTAGCTAAGATGCAGATTTTATCTGATTTTTGATTGGATGTTTTAATGTTTAAAAATGTAACTGTTATGCTATCTTTATTGGTCTGATGAAGTGGATGTTATTCCAAGAAAGCGCTTACCTTACTATAATAAAGGACATATTGATTTTCACTGCTGAGTGGAACCAGATTATTTTTCTTTACCTTGTAACTTTGTATGGTATATACCCGCATGTTAATGCAATGACTACTGTGCTTATATTTTGTCAAATGTTTTTACTTTATATTTTATGAAATGTTTTTACTTTGTGGAGCTTTTCTCCCCGGTCTTTCGTGGAAATGGGTTCCTGACCCAGTCAGACTTTCCAGGTCAACAAATGTCAAATAAATAAAATAAAATAAATAAATATCTGGGCTTATAAAGGAAAGACAGAAATTAGGCTTTTTTTCATTTTCAGATTAGCCTGGTAATGATTTCATGTGCCTGGCACTTACCTGATCTATGCCGCCATCCTTCTGCTATTTGAGAATCAATAATATTTGGGCATAATATGTGGTTAGGAATGGAGCACAATGACACAGTTCTATATTAGTATGGTGATTTATATTAAGTCACTGATAACAAGGCTATAACCAGTTATAGTGATGGAATCAGACTTGTAATAATGCTCTGTGGGACAAATGGCACATTGATCATGGAAGGAGAAATTCCTTTTCGACAATGGTGCGGGGATCTTATAGCTGAATATACAGGTACAGTGATTGCAAAGGTGAAGTGTTGCTAAGTGGATGTGCATAATTTTCTTCCAAGCATAAAATCCAAATTGAATTCAGCTTTGTACAAAAGTGTAAGCTGAAAATGTCATAGAGCTACAGCTGGCTTACTGCCAGTTAGCAGAAATCCTTAAGTTAAGATATTCAGTGTGTGTCTGTTTGCCTGTCTGTACTAGTCACTCTGTATATTTCATATGTTCACGATTTCACTTACTTGACAGCATCATTAAGAGGTGTACCCTTCAGTTTACTAAGAATCACATTGTAGCTAATTAAACAAAATGGAAACCTAATACAACACAAATGCTATTCCGTTTTTAGAAGGAATACTTTTCTGTTAATGTTAACTGCCAAATTTGATATCTTCTTCATGCTGCTGTCACGTCACACTTCACTTACTGTTTCTCTTTCATCTCCTTCAGTGTAATAAGGAGAATTCACCAGTTCCACTCTGATAAATATTGCCTCGTTCTGGTTAAACTATCCAGTGTTAGAATGAACTTCCATATGTCTACAATAGAGTCACACTCCCTCTGTCTGATTCCTAAAAGTACTTTATTGATAGGTTTTACACCAAGGTAAGTCACTTATACCAAGAGCAAGTGTTTTGGAATTCCTCTCTCCCTATCTCTTCACATCTGAATTGTCTTATGTAAAAAGGTAATATTTGGCACTGCATTACACTCTTGCTCTGGATTTGCTTCCATTATTTTCATCTGTTTTGCAGTTTTTAAATGTCTGGCTTATATTTTAAGTAAGTTGATAGTACATTTCTTTTATAGTCTCTTTTCAAGTCACGTTAGGACTGATACAGCTATCATTTTGCTTACCATAGCAAGCAGCGTTATACATTCTGATAAGTGACACCAAATCATGCTTGATGATGCCAAATGTATTTTTGTTTTTTTCCCAAAACATATTTAAGACTTCTGGCAGCTGTTTGTACAGTAGATGGTGATTACAAACAGACAAATACAAGTTCCAAAATTAAGATCTTATATGAGTAATTTGAATAAGCAGATGTTTGACAGAATAAAGTTTAAGAATATGGCACAGGTTTGGAACTTAGCCAGACCAGATTTTCATCCTTCACTGATAACCTAATGCTATAGATAAAACATATTTAATCTGGGTTCCTATCACAGTCGAACTTGTACAACTTTGAACCTTATATGCTCAACACCACAAGTTCAAACTTGTACAAGTTTGAACGTTTCAATGGAAATCTCCGTAAGGGGAGGTTTCCGTTCTGTTGAATGAGGTGCGATCTCGGAGCTGGTATATTTAAGTAGCGAGGGGTGTGGAGGGTGCAGCCCCACACATTGGGGGGTGCAGGGGGGTTTGGCCTCCTGCTTGCAACAGTTTATTTTGTTTTTCTTTTTTTTTTAATTCATAGTCAAAGGTTTGTAACTTTGAATGGAATGGTTCGTACATTTCGTGTTCGAAGTTATAAAACTTTGACTATGTGATATAGATCCATTTAATCTTTATAACAATGTTTCTTGTTCACTATTATTACTAATATCATTCTATATTTAAAAAGGAATTTCTGAATTTCTGATAATCTTATTTTTTATGGCCAATATACCGTTTTGCTGTGTTAACATCTTAATTAATTACTTTCATTATTAATTTATAATTAATGCCTTTCAGTGGCATTGATGGCAGTATGAATTTATGGCATTAATCAGATTGCCTTGCTCTCTGATATCCTTCCGTATAATGAGATCAGCATATTTCCATTCAGATAATACATACCAAAGTGATGCAGTCCAGCGATCTGAATGGTAAACAAACACATTTCTGAAAGTATATAGTATCTCTCTCTCCATGCATCTGCAATACCATTTCTAGCTGTATTGAAGACACAGAAAGGTATACCATACTTTCTACATGATTCAGAAGGAGCAGTGCCTTACAATGGTGTGAAGATAAAATGAGGTATTCCAGACTAAACATTCCTTGAATCACAATGTGTCAGACATGCATAAAAGAGAAACATACATTAAAATCATATTATAAAAAGAGGAGGCAATTAAATGACATGAGAATAAAATGCAGTTATTAAATATAGCAAAGAAACCAAGTAAATGATATTAATTATGCCAAAGTGCTGCTAATACAATGAGTGACTAATTGTGATTTAGATCCTATTACTTGTTGCCATCCACTGAACTTAGTGGTACATTGAGATTCATAGCAAATGCACTACATAACTAAACATTATGTTTCCAACAACTGAATCCATGCCTTGTTAAACTTACAGTCCATTATTGGCCAAATGGAAAGAAAAAGCATGTTAGCTTTTGTGTACTAGATACTTCAAACAATGCATGCATACATCAATAAAGAACTACACAGTGACAGGATGTAAGAGTAAGAGATGTGAGATATGAGTTGCTTTCATCATAGGTTCATAGGTTCACAGATGTGTACTAGGCTAATGGCCCTGGGGCCTTTACAAGCCTAGCCATAGGATTACTCTGGCATAGTGCCACCTGACCTTCATTCCCAGTGCCTCTGTCAAGTAGAGCCACTGGAGATATCCCTAGAGTGCATTTTCTGTTTCCCATCCAGATTTCTCTTGAACAGGGTCAATCAAATTGAGCAGGCATGATCTACCCTTCATAATGTGCGATCCAGAGTTTGGAGATTATTAGGTCCATGACGATGCGTTCCATAGCTTTGCATATCAGACTCATCAGGCTAATGGGGAGATAGTCCCCAGGGTCTTTAGTCGTTCCTCCTTTGTGGAGAGGGATGACTGTAGCAGTGCGCCATTTGGTATGGACAAAGCCTGAGGTGAGGCTGTGACTGAACAGGGCACACAGGTGAGGTGCCAGTTCACTCTGTAGTTCATGTAGAACACAGCCAGGGATATTGGCAGGTCCCATAGAAGCTGTATTCTTGGCCTTGGACAGTGCTGCTTTAACCTGAGCAGAAGTAATTCTGAGTGCCTGGCAATTTAATGGTATTGTGATTGGTCCTTTACGGGGGAGAGAGGGGTAAAGTTGGCACTGAATTTGTCGGCCAGTATGCTGGCAATATCTGTTGGCTCGGTATATGAGGTGCCAATGTGCAGTAGCTCAGAGCAAATCTGGGTATTGCCGTGGAGATTTTTTACATAACTATAGAAGGCCTTATGGTTGTCTTTACTATCTGCTGCAATTCTGTTTTCATAGCTAGCTTCAGAGGATTTGATGAGGGATCTCAACTTTTTGTTGAGGCTGATAAGTGAGTTTTTACAGTCTTGGGACTTAACTTTATTCTGCATCAGTTTCCTCCTTCTGTTGTAGAGTTTGTTTATGGCAGGGGACCACCAGATTGGCTTCCTTTTTCTTGGGAAGTTTTCCTGCAGTCTGCCTCTGATATTTTCATAGGTTCAATAAGATTTTGGGTAGACAGCCATCATGAAATCTGGCCATTTAACTAAGTAGCAATATGGTAATACCAACTTCCTCTGGTCAAAAGATAATTCACAAAAAATATTGTCATAAATGTATGGTTTCATACCCAATCACTTGTTTATTTTAAAGTAGATTGAAGTTGATCTGCATACTGTGCAAAGGAGATCTCTTTCACAGCAGGTGTTGTTAATTCTACGATGGAGGTTAAGGCTTTTGGAATTTGTATTTGTTGGACTTGGTGGAGAAGACTGACTAATGGAATATCTTTCTTTGGGTCCCCTTTATATTATCAAAATGACACTTCACCGACACGCAGAAGACCGAGACGAAACGACCGACAAGCAAGTTGATCGAAAAGGTGATTTGCCGACAGCCGAAAGACCGACAAGGGTAACGTGTGAGCGCGACTTGGTAAGTGTGCGATAGTGACGGAGTTAGGAGCGGTCAGGTAAGTGTGCGATATTGTGGGATTTTGGGTTAGGGTGTGGGAAAGGTGAGTGTGTGGTAGTGTCGGAGTTAGGGTTCGGGTAAGGTAAGTGTGTGATAGTGACGGACTGTAGTTTAGGGATGGGTTAAGTGAGTTAGGTTTAGAGTGCGGGTAGGGTGAGTGTGTGATAGTGACGGGCTTTATGTTTTAGGGTGGGTTAAGTGAGTTAGGGTTAGAGTGCAGGTAGGTTAAGTGTGCGATAGTGACAGTCTTTAGGTGTAGGGGTAGGTTAAGTGAGTTAGGGTTAGGGTGCGGGTAGGGTAACTGTGCGGTAGTGTCGGACCTTAGGGTTAGGGTTTGGGTTAGGGTTAGTGGATATGTCATTGTGTGTCATGTCTAGTTTACGTTGTTTGTGTCGGTGTAATTGTGTTCGGTTTTGTGAGTTGTCGGTGTTGTGTGTTGTCGGTTATTTGGGGTCGGTGTTTTGTGTGTCGGTGAAGTGTCGTTTCGGTAATGTAAAGTAGACCCCTTTTTTTGCACGAAAATAAACAGTGGTCACTACACAAAAGTTCATATAACACAGAGTAGAGGGAGAGGTTTTTTCAAACTATAGGGAGAGCTTATGCTGCTTAATCCAGAGAACTGTTTTGTCAACAACATTTAGGGTTTTTCTGATAGATCAAGGTGCTTAAACAGTTAGATATCAAAGGGATGATTGTATTCAAGCTGTGGTCTTAATTAAGATGAATATAGGCTGATCAAGATGTCCTTGAACCCAGATGAAATACCTGAATAAATTATGTTACACATTAATATTTTATAACCATGACAGAGATATTGTTGTCAATGAAAAGATAGTTATCAACAAGATATGCAAATCCCTGATAATTGTGCCTGTTTTGATGAGAAGTAATGGTGATATGGAAATAGGAGGTATGGTGGTTTTACCAAGTATAACTATGATATTTTTGGCATTTAAGTTGAGTATATCACTGACAACACCAAACATATTTGATATAGGTGCAGTGTTTGTCAAAGGGAATGCATTAACTGGTCCCAATATGCATTCTTCTGCAAATATAGTTAGCTACAATCGTTCAGTGATGGATTCATTTTATAAACGTAGATGCAAAAGAGAATGGGTCTCAGTACACATCCTCATGCAGCATCTCTAGTAATATTTTTCATACTATGAAAGGTTCTACCTACTGTCACACTCTGAATTCTATATGTGATCCAGTATGAAACCCATTGGAGAGGAAAATAGAGTGTCTTTGTATCCTGCAAGAGTATACATGTCTTTACAGGACAGTTCCTCATACTTTTGAAATGACTATACTCATCACTGCTTTTAAAGTCTAATTTCTGAAGACATGGTAATGGTGTGTACATAAAACTTAGTAAGGTGACATATACAGGCTGACATGATTTACTAAGCACGAAAGAGAAACTGTCAGCATGGGATGTGGAGAGCTGGAGTTATTAAGGAGTGTTTGCAAAACGTTATGGAAAATGACATATTTCCATGTTTACATCAATAATGACAAAATAGTGTGTGATATTGCCTTTTTGGAGTTGGGTATTCACACAGTGGGTTTTAGTAAAAAGTGATATTAAAGCATAGTAGGTAATGTGAAGACATTATGAGATATAAATGCTCTTTTGATAAACCAGTTATAACACTTTTCTATATTTTCATAACTGTATTAATTTAATTAAAAGGCACTTGACTCAGAGCTGAAGAAATGGTATCATCTTACACAAAATATTAATATACACAATGTTGCCACTGGCACTTGCCATCAGGCTCATTTGGGTTTGTAGACTAATATGGTTTTGAAATATTGAAGAATTAGGATTTGTATCATTTTCATAGATCTGGCAATATCAAAAACAGCAGTATACTCTCCTCTCTTGTCTGACATCACTGAAAAGCTCTTGAACATTGAACAATTCTGTCACTGATATTTTATCTCTAACATGCACTCTTACAAAGATATAACTCTTTGTTTGACCATAACATTATTACTTTTTGGCAAAAACAAAAAAAAATTCTCTGCAATTTAAAATCAACATCTACAGACAGACCTTTAATATCAGCACCAGTGTTTAGCCCATGTTCTAATATAGAGCTAGCACGTTTTACTTTTTTCATAACTCCTATCAATTATCAGCTATTATAAATTTAATGAAGTATATTTTCATTAGAAGATTTTGGAGAAAAGCTCTCACAAAGGAAGTGGTTTCCAAAGATATCAAGAAGCAAAAGTGTTAATTAGCATCCTGCTGCTCAGGAATAAATGCATTAATTGAGTTTTGGTGCCAGAGACCTTGGTGAGGTCAAGGTAATCAGCACGAATGGTCACACTCTCACTGAAGGCTGCAGTCAACTTGCTATAAAACTCAATCAGATTGAATAAACAGGCCCTGCATTTTAGGCATCACAACTGGTTTGGGTCAATGGATTGAACGTCTTTTGTTCTTCTTAGTTAGCTCAGTCATAATGATTACTATAACTTTGCAAATTATACTACTAAAGCTAGTAAGTGAATACTTTCCAGGGTCAGTTGTTTGGCCACCCTCATATAGTGGCACTGCTATGGTTGTTTTTATTTTATTTTATTTTTTATTTATTTATTCTTTTGTTCCAGACCATAGCCAGCCGAAAAACTTGAGGTTTTATTTATCAGTTTTGCAGCAATTATATATTGTGGAACTGGAGATTTACTATAAACAGCAAGAAACATATTTTTATTATAAACTTTATTGATATACAAATCCTACCACACATGCTTACTTTTTAATTTACTACAAAGCTTATGTATGGTTGAAATGTTTTCTTCAATTCAAATATCCACAAAAAAGTACAAACTAAAATTTAAAAGAATTTGTAATAGCATCAGGAGATGGACATTTACAGAATTATGTTGTGCATGTTTATTAAGGATGTTAGTAAGCAGGTTGATTTCTAGAATTCACAAAATACAGTAGAAATGTTTATATATTTATGTCAGTACTTGTTTTAATGGTTATCTTCGCTGCTAGATCATCATATTTAAACATGGAAGTAGAGATGTTCAGCATGGTACATGAAGGGGAACAGTTTATAAGGGTTAGACTGTGAAGGTTATCACATCTTGTGAGAAGGGATATACATTTGATTAAGGGATATCAGGATCACATTAGCACACAATATCCATAAGAAATGGTAACTCTTAATGACACATGCATCTGAACACATATGATGTATGTTTTATCTCACTCATTTTAAAGGACTATATACCAGATGATATAATTTGCATACAATAATTCAAAAAGAATACAAATGTTGCTTCATTAAACACATCACTTGAACAATACAATAAAATGCATTTAAATGAAAGATGAAATGTGTATTCCAACTTTATTTTTTTCAATTTACTTCAGTTTCTCTACATAAGTGGTTTCCTTCTCCAGTTTCCAAACCCAAAACAGTTATAAATATCAGCTTGCTATAAACTGTCACGTCACCATTTTAAGGTTACTAGCTGTGGTTCTACCTATGTAGAACCAAAGGAATGAATAGCTTAAACAGGATGAATGTTAAACACAGTTGTAGATTTTGTCTGTATTGCCGCAGTTCATTATGTAGATTTGCTTTGGAAGACATTTGAGTCAGAGCAACAACTCCTTCTGGTGATTGATGCCAACTTGAAATAAGATTGACTCATTGGATCTTGAAATTGGTAGCTTAAATAAGTCCTTTGAATGTCTTCTACAGCTTTGCTTATCATGCCAAGCTGCAAATAAGGTGTTGAATATTCTGAAGGACTGATAACTATACTTGAGAATGACTCATAATTCCAAAAGAATCTTGATTCGCCATTATTTCCTCATGTAAAGTTCTGATATTTGTAGCCTGCATCATCTCCTTTACAAAACTCCAGTAGCTGTCCATCTACATCCAGACACTGATAGATAAATGAGGTAGATAACTTAAATATGAAGCAACATGTTGAGGATATATTTATAGACTACAGCTGTGCATTCCTATAATCAAGTATAGATAAATAATTGTCAGATAAAATACAGTATTCAGATTTATTGAGAGTGTTTCTCTGTTTGCTCCATCCCCTCACTTGCCAATTACTTTGAGCAAATGTAGGGATTGTCATAATGTGCTTGAATTCAAAAGCTGCCCAATTTCTAGCTCACAGACTCAAGACTATTATCTTACATCACCTCTTCATGAATCACACTCCTTGCAAAGACTGATTTTAGCACAGAAGATATACTTTCATTTGTCATGCTGTGTAACTGCTCAACCCAAGGGACTGTGAATAATAGGCTGTAAGCATAAGGAAATGTGATTCGTTACATACAAACAAGGTCTCACTTTTGCCAACAGTAATGGAGTAATGCTGCAGGATATCAATTCATTTTTCAGGTTTTGATTTCTGAACATGGAACATATTTAAGTGTGTTGCACTATTTGATCTATCAGTGCAGGCATCATCATCATCATCAACCCCCTTTTTCCCATTTTTTTACATGGGGTCAGGGTATCATGTTAACTGTTGCCAACTCTCTTGATTCAGTGCCACACTCCTGCCTTCTTCAACACTCATGCCTGACTGTGGCAGATCTTCTTTCACACAATCCATCCACCTATTTGCTGGATGTCCTCACTTCCTCTTACCATCTTCCTGTCTGTCCCAAATCTTCCTCACCAGATTGTCTTCTGCTTTTCTACACATGTGCCAAACCACCATAATCTATTCTCTTTGATCTTTCCTGCAATTGTAGCTACTTTGGCTTCTGCTCTTATGTCCTTATTTCTTCGTCTGTCCCACAGTGTACATCCTACCACCTTTCTCAGGCACTTCATTTCCATCACTTCTAGCTTCTTCAACAGTTCTGCCTTTACTGCCCAGGTTTCTGTACCGTACAGTAGTACTGGTTGCACCACTGTCTTGTACACCTTACTTCTCAGTTTCTTTAGCATTCTTCTGTCATAGACTATACCTGATGCTCTATGCCAGTTGGCTGTAGCCCCTCTGATTCTAGCTTTGACCTCTTCATTCAGACTACCCTTCTCCTCAACTACCCCTCCCAGATACTTGAAGCTGTTTACCCGTTCCACTGTCTTCCCTTCTATCTTTATTCTCAGCTTCTTCTGATTTCCCCAATTGGCTGCCATGACCACCATCTTATCTGTGCTTAGTTTTATCCCATGTGCTTTCAGATTTGCATTCCATTCCCCTATCTTTTGCTGAAGTTCTAGCTCAGAGTCTCCCTGTATTGCCACATCATCTGCATGCAGCAGCTTTGTTGATCCGTCCCCTCCAACCTGTTTGCTAATGTAGTCGATCACCAATATGAACAGCAGTGGGCATAGAGCTGAACCCTGACGTATACCCACTCCCACTGGGAACACCTCTGTGAGGCCAAACACTGCTCATACTTGAGTTATTGGGTCCTTGTACATGGCCTTTACTAATTCTTCCAATGTTTCTGGGACTTCAAACCACCACAGTACTGCACAGATCAGCTTTCCTGGGACCTTGTCATATGCTTTCTCCAAGTCTAGGAATGCCCAGTTGGACTCCTTCTTCATCTCTAGTTTCTTCTCAAGTACCTGTCTCAATGCAAACATCGGGTCAATTGTGTTGCATCCTGATCTGAATCCAAACTGCTCATCTCGCATTTTACATTCTACTACTCTGTGTATCCATTTATCAATCACCCTCTCCAGACCTTTCATGCAATGTGATAGGAGTTTGATGCCTCTGTACTGCCCGCACTTGTGGATGTCCCCTTTGTTCTTGTACACGGTCATGAGTATGCTTATTCTCCAGTCATCTGGGGTACGCCTTTCTCTTCACACTGCTATTAGTACCCCCAGGAGCCATTTCTTCCCATCTCATTCAACATCGTTATCATATCTGATGTGACCTCATCTGAGCCTGCTGCTTTCCCTGACTTCATCTTCCTTATTGCTGTTCTTACCTCTTCTAGGGTGGGCTCCTCTTCTTCTCTCATTGTAGGCTGTTTCTGGGCAGTACATCTTCTGTGGGGTTTTCTTCATCCAGAAGCTGCTGGAAATACTCCTTCCATCTGCCTTTGATGTCCTCTGAACTGGTGAGCAGGTTGTTGTAAGCATCCCTTATGAAGGGTGTCTGACTATCTTCTTTATCTTTCTGTCTTTGCCTTGCAACCTGATATAGTTTCTTTGTGCCCTTTACTGAGTCACTTTCCAGAAGTTGGTACAGTGCCTCTGATGACCTATTCTTTGCTACTGCAACTTCTTTCTTAGCTTCTTTTTTAGCCAACCAGTAGTCCTTCCGAGCCTGGTCAGTCTTTTCTGTCTCCCACTTCTTCCTGCACTCCTTCTTTCTTTTGATGACTTCCTGGACTTCTGCATTCCACCACCAGCTTTCCTCATTGCAGACATGTTATTCTATATTACCACAAGTGTTTTTTCTATACTTGTTCATATTTAAATTTAACTTGTTGGACGTAAATGGTATGCTTTTGTGGAGCTGAGAAGAAAAACCTCTGCCCTCTTAAAAAAAAAATAATAATCCTTGAATACATGACAGCTCATCCTGTCATAGAAAGGATGGTTTAAAGAAGGGATGTAACAACTCTGCATGATCTGGCAATCTTGGCACAGCAACAACACAGAGCAGATGGAGCTAAGAGTCATCTTTGATGTAAGCCATTAACTCTTCACATTTTAGCAAAAATTTGAAACTGAGAAGCAACTCATAAGTGCCCAAATCTTACTCAAGCAGATCTTCCATTACACGCATACAGCTATTCCCTACCCAGGACAACAGCTATGTCAGCTAGCTAGCCAGTTATATAATGAAAAAGCACATCATGCTTTTGCAATGACAGCTACATTTGTTGAAACCTTGAATGTGCTTTGCGGAGAGAAATTTTAAATATCTTTTATGGTTAGTTATGTTCTGATTCCACAACAACTCTTTTACCACAGAAGTAGTTATGAAACTTTTGGCAACTAAAAAGTATGGCTGGGCATCACATAAAGTTCTATTCCCATAAACTAGTCATCTATGGTCTTACAACAGCACTGCATAAAACTTTGCAGACTGGCACCCACCTGCAGAGTAGTAGGCTGTGTCATCAGTGAAACTTGAGTAGGTGCTGTAGTGAGGAGATGTTTAAGCATTTCAAACTATTCCATGCTATACTAATCAACACCATGTTACACCATGCCCTAACTCATTCTTTCTCCAACATTGTACTGCTGAGCACCAGGTCCATCAGTAAATTTTGTTTCTGACTCTGCTATAGTGATTTTGAGTTGTCTTAAGCATGTATATGGGTGTCAAACATACAGCAAGAGACATATCAGTAGTTGTTACTTGCCAAATATACTCTGACCTCTGTTTTCTGTATAGCCACAGTGTGATTCCCTATCAGACTTCTCAACTGTCACTATTTTAGAGGAATGTTCCTATTTTCAAGTCAAGAGGTATATCTCTATTTTCAGGTTTGATTTACCCCTTCACACAGTTTTTTGAGTTCTCCTCATCTGATGTGATTTTTGTAGCTGTCTAGGAAACAGAAAATAATACTCATGACCAACAAGTTGTAGCAAAAATAATTTAAAGAAAGAGGACATACATCTTCCAATTTGCATTTTCTGAAATATAAATAATGATATGGTCATTAACTTCTACAAATTTTACATATTCTCTTTGATGATGTACTTATATTTTTCCATCATGTTGTCACTCTCTGCTTTTAAACATGTGTTTCTGAGTAGAATCCCACATTCCTATTAGAAGCAGGGAAAGGCATGTGCTATTTGGTATTCATATGTCATGTTAATTAACTGCCCAGATTTTTAGGTGGCCGTTCTTATTGTTTAAAGGCCTGTATTCCTACTTTCAATGTCTACAGGCTGAGAAATATTTGCCATGAGGCTCTAGTTTCCAATTCTGCAAAAGAATGGGTCCAGGTAGATGCAACCATGCACACCATTTAGTTATGTGGTGGCTCGGTACGGTGAGACCCATCATTAAATGAATTGTTCAAAAGTATAACATATTCTTATTGTTTGAGGTGGCTGAAAGTGTGAGATCCCATCTTTAAAAATTTGTCATTAAGCTCTGAGGTAAACAATTGCATTTGGCTTGAGGTGGTTGGAAGCTTATTGTGATGTTCTACTGTAGCATTTGGGTCATGGTCCATAGTTCTTCAATGCTCCATTTTCTGTTACAGCTTTTTTTTTTTTTTGTCATCTTTCTGCAATGTTATTGGGAGCAGTTCAGGGTGTTTTATTTAGCAACATTCCAGAAGTATCTAGTGAGATTATACAAATATCATGTTCTATTTAGAGTTACAAATATAAGTGATAATATTATTCACAGTATGTACAATTAAGGCTGACATTCAAACATTAGTCATCTGCTGAAATTGTGTCATTACAAGAAGGATGTGACTACAGATTCACCAATAAAGGCTACCTATTATCATGGATGCAAGAGCATTTGCTGTCCTTAAACAGTTATTCTGTTAGTTTGTTTCTAAATAATTGAAGTGTCTCTTGCTGCCTCATTTCCACAGTTAGCCGATTCCATCCACTTGGGTCTGCATAGAGAAAATGTTTCCTTCTGTGGAGGTTTTAAAACAAAGTTAAACAAGAGTAATGTTATCTTCTTGGCTATCTCTAAGTGTGCATTTCAGGTGCTTAATTTGTAATTTTTTCTTGGAGGGCAGTGTCATATTTTTAACAGCTTTGGGATTTAACAGTTAAGTAGAAATGTGACTCTGTCATTTACAGATAGCCAGTTGCACCACTGCGTACATTGACAGTGATGAGATTAGGTTCTGCAGGAAGTACAAATCTGCAGAAACTTTTCATAGCAATTTGTAGTTTAAGAGTGTCTGAGCTGGAATGTGAAGTTACAAGGCAAAGCCCATACTCGATTTTAGGGATAAGCACATTTTTAGCTAAGGCATTACTAGGCTAGGAGTGAGAAGTTGTGAGATTATATAGCAAACTGTTAATTGGTAGAGTGTTTTGGTAATAATGTTGTCAGTATGTTTGACCAGCAAACACTTACATGAGAAAATGCTTTTTATTACTGCAAAAAAGCAAATATTTATGTAAATAAACAGTCTGTTAAATGGAGTTTCTGATGGCAGTCTTTTACATTGGATCACACTGCCATGGGTTAAAGGATTTTACCCTTACCCAGCTGTTGTGCGATCTTGAAGTTAGAGCATATAATTAGCAGGGTGTGGGGGGGCTGGGAGGTAAAGGGGGCTAGCACCCTACAAATAATACTTTTTTTGTTTGATGTTTGATCATTTTACAGTTTGATATAAATATATGTACACACACACACACACACACACACACACACACACACACACACACACACACACACACACACACACACACACTCTATACAGGCATGCTTGAAGACTGCACTCTTGAAAAATAATAATCCTGAGACCATAATATTGAAAGACCAAAATGTTAAATACCACAATATCAATCTCCTAGACTTGCTACCCTGCAGAATGAATATTCATACTTGTTCCTTGACTGCATCCCTGCAGGATTCATGTTAGCACTCATTTCTTGGTTCACATTGATAAGGTGTTTCAGTATTCAAGATATTTAAAATATTGTGGTGTTCAGCACTTTGGTCTTGATATTATTGTTTCAGGATTATGATTTTCAAGACTGTGGGTTTCAGGATTGTAAGACTAAACCTATATATGCATCCATTAGGATGGGCCAAAGGTAGGCTGTTTTACATGTTAATGGTATGACTGGCATTTGCTAATGAGAAGGAAGTGTACTACAGCATTGCTTTACAAAGCTACGGGTGATATTACAGCTTCTTAAATGAATGCCAATGCAGATTTTGCTATTGTGTTTTGTAGCTCATTGTGTTTGGATGCTTGTTGCAAGTAGCTTGCCACAGTTGACATAGGTACAGAAATTAGAGTTATAACATTATAATAAGGCACATAGCCCAGTTTGACTCAGATAGCAAGGAGAAATGTAAGACATAAAAGATGATGATTACAGACATTTCATTTGTATTCAAGATCCATTTTGGTGCAGAGGGGAAAATGTTTTTAGAGTCTAGTTTTTAAGTAATTTGAATTAAATAATGAAGTGCTCAAATCAGCAAATATTTTTTGTCATATTCAAGTCATAAACTAAGCCTTTGGATGAAGTCTGGGGAGATTGTGACTACAAAACTATATATAAAATTGCAGGCTGTTTTTTTTTTTCAATTTGCACCTCTGCAAGTTTAGTTAAAGCACTTTATTATTGGCGATACAGTTTTTCTGAAACAATTGCCATGGTTAAACAAATCTGTAATATTCAGTTAAAAAGGGATTTACTAGGTGATAGGTATAGCTTATAACAAATATAATGCTTAATTATCAATATGTTTGACTGGATAATGCTGGAGGCTGACACAGCATGTACACAGTTGTAAAGAAGAGTCATGAAGTTGTTCAGCAAAAATGAATAACCAGTGTTTTGGTAAATGCAGTACAGCTGCTGAACTCAATGCTCACTTTAACAGAAAATGTACATAGATGCATATTATTAAAATAAAGAAACTGATTTGTCGAACAGATGAAGGAAAAAGGTTTTTCTGTTATTAGAACTTCACTGTGACTTCATAATCACAAGTCACAAAATGCTAATTACCAGTAAAAAATGCTGGTGACAGTTTGCAGCTGGATTACAATGTATTTGAAAATTTGTATGGCTTGCATGAGGATAAATAACTCCCCTATGGCTGTGTCAGTTACCTATCTCCAGAATTAATTCTAGTTTATTTATTTATTTTATTTAAATTTGTTGACCGGGAGTGTCCGACTGGACGTAGGTCCATTTTCAGTGGAGGCCCGGGGAGAAAAGCTCCACAGTAAAATAAACAGACAGTAGTTACATTGGATTACATAGCGATTAACAATTTAACATAGCAATTACTTACAACATATTTGCAGATGAAGAACATAGTACATCAGTAGACAACTAGAATCTTTATCTGTGAAGTACATAACAGACATTAATAAATGTTGCAATGAGAAGTTCCTGCTGTATAATAAGTACTAGGCTTATGAGCATCTGAGCTTGCTATAATCAAGGTAGTTAGTGGAGTGGAAAGAAAGGTAGTGGTTGGATGGGGTGGATGATATTAGAGTGGGAGTTGCAAGGGCATAGCCAGCATGTTTTTAGGTGTGCTTTTAGTAAAGTTTTGAAGTGGGTGCATGATGGTACGGAGGTAATTGTGGGTGGAACTGAGTTCCATAATTTGGCTATGGCGCAAGAGAATAGTGCTTCACCAGCAGAGTTATTGGCTTTAGTGATCTGCAAGTGATTTTTGTTGCTGGATCTTAGTGGTCTGGTGGTGCGATAGGGTTGGAGTACATTCTGGAGGGATGGGACATTTAGTGGATGGTTTACTAGTTTGTGGGCGAGTGAGAGTTGATACCACTGAAGGAGGGTTGGGAGTTCAAGCCAGCCCAGTTCAGCAAGTGAGAGACAGTGGTGACTATGGTAGGATGCCCCAGTGGCGAATTTGGCGATTTTGTTGTAGCAGATCTTTAGCTTGTTTAGATCACATGGCCTTAGGTTGGTATATACTGGAGAGGCATAAAGTAGGGTGGAGATAAGGTGGGAATTTGCTATTGAAATCTTTGCTGCTTTGGTGAGAAATTGCTTATTTCTGTATAACGCTCCTCGTTTTTTGTGGACTTTTTTTATGGTCATGGATATGTGAATGTCAAATTTTTGTTTATTGTCTATTTCCACTCCTAGCAATTTGGTGTGTTCAGTTGGGTATATAGTCGTGTTGTCTTTTGCTGTGATGTTAAAGTGAGAGTTGTTTTGAGTATGTTTGGTGGGTTGGAAGATGAGTAGTTTTGTTTTGTTTGGGTTGAGTATTAATTGGGCATTGGATAACCATGTTTCAACAGAGGAAAAGGCTTCCTGTGTGACTTTTTGCAGTTTTGGTAGGGACTGGGCTGAGCAGATGATGGCCGAGTCATCTGCGTATTGTATGAGTGTGCCATGTTTGGTGGCAGAGGCTAGATTACTGGTGTAAACACAGAAGAGTAGGGGTCCAAGGATGGATCCTTGGGGAACCCCTATGGAGACAGGTAGTTGGGGAGATATGTCATTCTGCCATACAATGGATTGTTGACGGTCAGACAGGTAACTCTGAAACCAGTTGGTGACTGATTGTGAGAAGGATAGGTTATTGAGGACAGAGATAATTTGTTTGTGTGGGACCATGTCAAATGCTTTAGATAGGTCTAGGAAAGTAGCAGAGGAGAGATAGCCATTGTTTTTATGCTGAAGGATAGTGTTAGTAAAGGAGAGTAAGGCAGTGGTGGTGCTATGGTTTGGTCGGAAACCATGCTGAGTACTGGAAAGGAGGTTGTTAGTAAGGAGGTAGTCTGAGACCTGAGAGTGTATGCATCTCTCTAGTATTTTGGAGAGTGGAGAGAGAATAGCTATGGGGCGGTAACTGATTAGTTCTGCGGAGGGTCCGCCTTTGTGGAGGGGAATTATATGTGATACTTTCCACAGTGTGGGAATGTAACTTTCTGACAGAGATCGGTTAATCAAGATGGATACTGGGTAGGCCAGAGCATCTGCTGCGATTTGTAGGTATTCACTTGGGAGGTTGTCTGCTGCTAATTTGGTGGGTTTAAGTTTAGTTAAAAGTTTTTTTATGTTGGAGGTAGGTACAGGAGAAAAAGAGAAGGCAGTGGGGAGATTACTAGTTGAAGGTGTGGGTTGGAGGGGAGGGGGGTTGTGTTGTTTAGCTAGTGATAGTATGGTTTGGGTGAAGTGTGTGTTGAATGAGGTAGCAATATTTTCTGAGGAGTGAGGGATGTTAGGAGGAGGGGTACTGACTTTACCTGGGTGGAGGATGGAGTTTATGGAGGACCAGAATTGTTTGGGGCTGTGTTGTGAGGAGTCTAGGGCAGACTGGTAGTATTGGAATTTGTCCTGTTTTATTAGCTTTTTGACTCTATTGCGTAGTTCTAGGAATTTCTGTCTAGCTGAGGGGGTTTTGGTTTTGCACCAGTGCTCCCAGGCTTTATCTCTGTTTTTCATTTCTGACATAGTGGTTTTCTGTAGCCATGGGGAGGGTTGTGCTTTGGTTCTGGAAAATCTTATGGGGGCATGGTAATTAAGGATGTTCAGGAAGGTAGTATTAAAAAATTCAACTGCGTCATCTAGACTAAGGTACTTTAGAGGATGCCAGTTACATTCTTTGAGGGATGAGATGAATGTGCGTGGGTTAAAGTTTAGTTTTTTACGTATTTGACGGTAGATGACAGGTTTAGCTTGGTATAGGTATTTTTTGAGTAGGAATGTTGGGGAGTGATCACTGAGGCTATCTGATAAGCAGCCTGTTATATATGACTGGGGGCTCTTACTGACTAGTATCCAATCCAGGGTAGTGTGCTTGCTGGAGTTTTTATTTATCCTGTTTGGTGACTGGACTAGTTGGGTGAAGCCATGAAGGTGTACACGATGGGTTGGATTGTTGGCAGACCAGGATTGCCAGTCAATATTGAAATCACTTAAGATGATAGTTTCTTGGGGGAGATGGTGGGTAGACCAGCTGAGGAGGTTTTCTAGTGGAGGGATGTTATGGCCAGGTAGGAAGTTCATAGGTTCATAGGTTCATACTAGGCTATCTGCCCTAGGGTAGTTATAAGCCTAGCCAGAGTGTGTTTGGCTTTCGCCACCCATTTTAAAATAATTTTGCTATGCCCTTTTTCGAGGTTAGTATATTGTGCCTCTGTCTAACAGTGACACAGAAGTGATACCCGGGGTAAACCTACGATCTCCCATCCACTCATCAAGATTCCTCTTGAAGAGAGTCAATGAGGGACTCTGCCTAACCTGGACTGGGATTTTATTCCAGAGTGAAGGGAGCCTCTGGGTTATGAATCTGTCCCTCCAGCATGCCCTATTTATTTCAGTGCTGAGGTTCAAGTCTCTCGGCGTGGCTCGATGGGATTTAGATTTTCTGAGGTGCAGCATGTCCATTAATTCCGGGTTGGACATGGCTTTATACGTCAGGCACAGATCGCCTCTGAGCAGGCCGTATGCCACTGAGTAGAGCTGGAGTTTCTTTAACCGGGCAGCATATGGCATCTGTTTGAGCCCTTTGATCCTCTTGGTGAGGTACTTTTGGGGTCTTTCCAGTTGCTGCAGGTGCCTGGTAAGGTACATCCCAAAAGGAGCATTGTACTCAATTATGGGCCTGATGAGGTATGAGTAAAGAGGCACGATGACCTCCCCTGATCTAGATGTGAATCCCTTCATGATTAGGTGGGCTATATAAAATGTTTTTCTAACCACTTTGGCCACGTGGTTGTCAAATGAGAGATTGCTATCATTTTGGGTCTCCAGGTCCCTAATTACTTCTTCTGTACTTAATGGATTACCACCTATGTGGTAATTTGTGGGCACTTTGTTTTTGCCAAAGAGGATGACTATACACTTTTTGGCGTTTAGCTTGAGGCCATGGCTCTGGCCCCAGTTGTCTGTTTCTATGAGGCCCTTCTGGAGGATGCTTGCGTTGGCTGGAGTGTCGATTATGGCGCCCAGTTTGCAGTCATCTGCAAACTTGGTCAGCCACAGTCCTTCCGTGTTGGCCTGTACCTCAGAGAAATATATACCGAACAAGAGAGGTCCCAGGACTGAGCCTTGTGGGACGCCACTTGTAACTGGTTTGGAGTCTGAAATGGCTCCAGCAATTCTAACCATGTGGGTTCTGTCCTTGTGCCAGTTTGCAACCCATCTAGTGACATAGGGGTTTATATTTAAGCTGGTGAGCTTATCTATAATGCCCGAGTGGGGTATTGTATCGAGGGCTTTTGTGAGGTCCAGGTAGGCTGTATGGACCACCTTCCCCTTGTCAATGGCCTTAGTGACTGTTTCAAAGAAATCAACCAGGTTTAAGAGGCAGGATCTGTCCTTAACAAAGCTAAACTGGGTAGGATCCAGTGTCTGTAGGTCCCCAATATCTTTATTTATGAGGTCCATGATGATCCTTTCCATAGCTTTGCAGACAAAGCTAGTCAGGCTTATGGGGCGATAGTTTCCGGGATCCGTTGAGGCACCACCTTTGTGGAGAGGGACCACTGTTGCTGTACGCCACTCTTTGGGTACATATCCTGTAGTAAAGCTGAGATTGAACAGTAGTTTTATGTTTGGGTTTAGCTCTTCGTGGAGTTCATGTAGGACGCAGCCCGGGACACCGTCTTGTCCCATTGATGCTGTGTTTTTTGCTTTGGAGAGGGCAGCTCTTACCTGAGCATCTGAGATGTCAGGGGGCAGCACTCTGCTGGGATAGATATTTGCCCTTTTGGTGGGGATGGGGGGGAGAAGTTTGCACTGAACCTGTCAGCTAGGATGTTGGCAATGTCTGTGGGTTCGGTGTATATTTTGTCACTTTGGACTAATTCTGAGCATATCTGGGAATTCCCACCCAGGTTCCTAACATAACTAAAAAAAGCCTTGTGATTATCCTTAGTGTCCTGTGCAATTTTTCTCTCGAAGCTGGCCTTAGACAATTTTATGAGTTCCCGTAGCCTTTTGCTAATACTGATCAGAGATGCCTTCCCTTTTTGGGATTTTGCTCTATCATGTAGTAGCTTCCTCCTTCTATTGTACAGTTTGTTTATGGCTGGGGTCCACCAGACAGGACGTCTGTCTTTGGAGGATTGGGACTTGGTTTTATTTGGGATTGCATGATCCATGCATTCCTGAAGGTATTCATAGAATGCGTTTATAAAGGATTCTGCGGTCTGGGCCATATTTTCCACAGGCCCAGGGGCTTTGAAGGATTCCACCTCAGTTTTGAGGAGTGTGAAATTTGCATTAGAGAAGTTTTTCACTGTGGTTTTCAGGGCAGGGGGTGGAGTCGGGATGTGAATATCCAGTGAGATTAGTTTATGGTCTGATCTTACCAATGAGGGATACACTTCTGGTCTGGAGCATAGAGTCCCCATGTTGGTGATGATCAGGTCCAGTATGTTTTCCCTCTTGTGGGAGTGGTAACAAGTTGTTCCATAGCATTTGAGTTTATAAATTCTAGGAACCTTTGGGCTAGGGTGCTGGAGCTAGAGTAATACTCCCAGTCTATGTTTGGGTAGTTGAAGTCACCCAATATAATGGTGTTTGGAGAGACCTTCATATTTTCCAGTGTTCTCAGGAAGGCCGAGTGGGGTTCCTGGGTTTGGGAGGGTGGTCTGTAGCAGGCTATAAACTGGGAGGCAGTTTTACCCACTGTTAGTTGCACGTGGATAGTCTCTGATGCTTCGTGCTGTGCCACCAACCTGGAGGTGTGGGTATCTTTGATGAATATTGATACTCCCCTCCTTTTGTGGTTCAGTCCAAGTTTTGGGGCCGAAAAGCATGGTATGAGGTATAACCTGGTAGTGCTGGGGTGCTCTCGGGAGCCTTGAACCAGGTTTCTGTTACTGCACAGATATCGATGTTCTCCATGCTAAGGAGAGTTTCGAGTGCGTGCATCTTGAGGTTTAGATTTCTGGCGTTGAGTAGCATTACTCTTAGTTTCTTAGCATCCAGTTATGTTGATGGTTTTGTTTTGGTTAATTTTGAGGTTGGTATATATTATTTCTTCATTGCCTATTTGTGGAGCTGATGATTTTAAGATCTGGATGTTTAGATGCTGTTTAAATATTATAGCTACACCACCTCTTTTTTTGTTTAGCCGGTCTACTCTTAGTATGCCATAACCTGTAGGGAGTATTTGCTCACTGGTAATGTGAGGTTTTAGCCAGGTTTCTGTCAGGATGACTATATCTGGGGAGTACACGTCTATGGTGGCATGGAGTTCATGGACTTTGTTGGATATACTTCTAATACTTAGGCTTAGTAGAAGGAAGTCACTTGGCTTTCTATTGGCTGTAATATGGGAGAAGTTGTGGTTTCTACTCTGATTATGAGGATTGGGATTGGAGATGGTAGGGCCAGGGTTGGGGTGGATGTCTCCACTTAGGGCTAGTTTTGATATGCATGAGATTATTAGTTTTCTCAGTTTTTGAATGTGTTTGTTTACAAGGGAAACTTTATGATTGTGCTCTGTGGGTAATAGGTATGGTGGGAGGGTTACTATGTTAAGTTACACTTGCAAATAATTTTAGCAGAATTAACGTTTACAGAGTCCCAGATATCAAACTAAGCAGAACTAAATAAGCAGTCATAAACAAACTGAAACAACAAAATTGGTGAATAGAATAATAAAAATTGCAAAATGTGACACATTAAAGGTACCAAACAACAAGGCTGAATGACCAGTGGATATAAAGAATCCAAAACTACAAAAAAACACTTAGAGTATAGCAGACCCAAAATAAAAGTGTTAAAATATTTTTATTTGAACACTTTTGTCAAAAAGACTCCTTGAGAAACAAAGCATATACACTAAAACTATCATATTTAAATAGTGCACAAACCAATGAAAATTCAGACTCAATTAAGCATCAATTGAATCAAAGTAACCTTAAAACCAATTATCAGCAAATTAATGTCCATGATGTGAAAAGGTTTATTTAAAGGTACGTTCATGACCCCTGAATATACATTAAAATTTTTCCTTATTGGCCTTCCTTTTAAAACAGTTTATGTTAACAGTTTTATTATAAGCAGGGAACTTATCTGCATTTAAGCTAACTTTCCATATGGTTTCACAGATCTCTATCCTGTTTTTGTAACACCCCCCTCTAAAATCAAAGGGAACATGTTGAATAACAGAAAACAAAAACATTTTATACTTGTCACAGTTAGTAGGATGTTTATACAAAGCATTATTGAGATCTTGTACTTTTATAGAGTATATATGTTCTTTAATTATATTTTCTAAACTATGGGTTATCATGCCTATATAAAATGCTTGACATCCTGAACACATCCTTATGTACACTACCAATGTGGATTTACAAGTATATCTTTCTGAAATTCATATAGTGTATTTTATGTGTTCTAAAGATATATACGGACTTTCATAAATACATCTGCAATCTTTGCAGGTTCTGCACTTAAACATCCCTTTTTTCTTTTCACTAAGAGGTAGTTTAACTTTGCTATTATCTTTCTGTAACATGGTCTTAAAACTGTTGCTGTTTCTATATACAAAAACAGGTTCTTGACCGATGCCTTAAATACATCTTTGTTCCCTTCTATAAACGTATTGCCCCAAATTACATCCCTAATAAATTTACAGTCTAAGGACATATCCTGCATTAAAGCTGGGTTCTTGTCTCACCAGTTCTTACATTAAGTTTACCATTATTTCCCTCAGGTATAGTTTCACCTTTCTAAAATAATATTAGACTAAATAAAGTCTATTTTTTATTATTTAATTCTGCAGCCACTTCAACCAAAAATTTGTAATTATAAGCTCTATGGGTGAACAAAGAAATGATACTCAATACCTACTTTTTTGTATTTAATACCATTACTAGTCATTCTGGAGGCCCTAATAATTTACCCCTTCAGGATGTTTTTCTTCATAAAGTAAGGATGGCTGCTTCTGAAGTGTAAATAGCTGTTGGAAAATGTGTCTTTCCAATAAATACTACTATTTCCTTCTTATTTACATCCCAATTTGAGGTCACATCCAAAAATGAATATTTAAACCCCTGTCACCTAAGGTGAATTCAAAGTATTCTGAGATCTTATTAGTTGTTTAACAAATCTGACAACTTCTTAATGGGTATCCTCCATTATAAAAATCAGGTCATTCACAAACCTTTTGTAAAATATAATTTTGCCAAAGTACACACTAGTGGTCAATAAATTGATTTCCCACCACCCTAATACAAGATTTGTAAAAGCCAGGGACACTGCTGACCCCAGTGCAACACCTTTTACCTGTTTGTAAGGAAATTCTATCATTGGAAAAGCTAATGTTCTTAGAAACACTTTTGGGCTATCAACCCCTGCATCCTGGGGGATACTAGTAAATAATGAACTCGTGTCAATGGTGACCATATTAATATTTGTGTGATTGTACCTATAAGTTTCATGAAATTGACTTAGTTCATCCAAAAAATCCAAGGAATTTCTTATATATGATATCAGTTTCTGTACTAAATGATTTTGAATAATGTCCAGTAATAGATATTCCTTCTGCTACATTATTAGGGCTGAAATAATTGCCCTAAAAAACATTTTTTTCTGATTTTTATGGAACTTAGGCATGCCAACCAAAACACCAGCTTTCTGCTCATCCACTTTTAAACGTTATTAAATTTCAAAACTTATATTGTTGTTCATTACCATTTTATATATGGTAAAACAAATCCCTCTATAACTTTTGGTAATAACATCTAGAGTAACTTCACTATATTCACTTTGATTATTTAACATCTCATTCATAGCAGACATATAAGTGTCATTGTCCACTACCACCAACCTACCCCTTTATCAGACTTCATAAACCTAAGCATTTCTTGATTCCTACGTTGGTTAAAGGCTATTTGCTTTTCTATTACTCAGTAAGTCTCTAATGTGTCTTTCACAAACCTTTCCAAACACTTTAAATATATGATTTAAAACAGGATTTAAAGTATGTGGCTTTCTCAATATATCATATAAAGCAAAATCCTTGAATAAATATTTAAGGTTAAGTTTACGAGTACAACATTTCAATTCAAGAATGGTTTTAGTGGCATTAGCTCTATGACTAGGTACAAACTTCAGTCCTAACTGAAGTACACAAAAATGAACTGACTTCATAACAGAACTAGACAAATTAGTCGGTTTGAAGTCTGAACTCACTTGTGTAGTATTACTCAGAAATTCCTTTACACTCCACAACCCATTTTTCCAATTCAACAAATGACTTTGTGCTCTGCCTCATACATAATTTTTGACCTGTCCTGATTGTCCAGGGAAATAAAATGGCAATTCTTGTACATCATTCACAGAGGTCAGTGCAGCAAACATTTCTCCTTCTTTAATAACCTGCACGAGTTTATGTCATCTGCAAATGCAGTGTTAGAAATGTCCGTACATAAAGTAAATGTTTCAAACTTCTCCATTTGATTTAAAGTAACAGCACACCCTTGGTATGAAAGTCTTTGTTTCCTATTAGGGAAATGTTCACTGTTAGTGGGATAAGCTGTTAAGTTCAAGTATTCGTGCTTATCTCTTTGATGATAGTCTTCTCAAACCGCTCCACTGTTAAAACCACCTCCTCATATTCTCCATATAAATCAGATGTGATACTAAACATATGGTTAATGGAACTGTCAAGTTTGTATCTCTGGTCTTTAACATTCTTCATAATCTCGATGTTATAATCTTTCTTAGCAATTCCAAACTCATGTCGTTAAAATATTCAATCAAGTTTTGAGTGAAATATATCATTGGGAGAAACCTTGTTTGGACATTATTTATTTATTTCCAGTTTGATTACCAAGGGACATCCACTGGGCCCAGAGAGCCTGTTTTCACTGGAGGCCTGGGGAGAAAAGCTTCATGAAACAGATTAAAGTAAAGATAGCAGTCCAATAAAAATAAAAGTGCAAGTACAAATACATCTCCAATAATACAAAGCATGAGCAATATTGCCCACAGTATAAAAATATCATGCAAATACGTTTTAACAAATTCACACAGTTAAAGTCAAAAGCTATTTACAATATTTACAGAGTGTGAGAGATCGTATGGGAATTAGCTACAGAAGGTTATAGCCAGCTATAAGGTGTTTAGGAACTCAGGAGGATACCCTCCCAGGGGCTTTTGTTAAAGAGTTCTAGGTAGGGAGAATGCAGTTACATTTCCATTTGGAGGAGAGGTAGGTGTAATTAAGTTTTGGTGTTCAGACCTGAGAGTTCTATTTGGGGTGTATAGGGGAAGGATGTTAGAGAGGGGCATTTGGTTAAATAAAATATTAGTCTATGTGCTGTAGTGAGCTGGAGGAAGTACAGGTAATTTGTGAATACTAACCAGTTGAGGGATTGTAGGGTAACTCAGTGATGAATGCAATGTTTGGCTTTGGTGGCAAATTTAGAAATTTTGTTATAACAGCTTTCAAGTTAGGAAGTAATGGAAGAAGAGAGGTAAGTTGGTAGCGGGGTGCTGTACAGAAGGGAGGGAAGGAGGTAAGAGGAGGCCACAGTATGCCTGGTAGAACTAGAGAGGAAGTGGTTGTTCCTGTATAGCATACCTAGTTTTTGGTGGGTTTTCTTTATATTTTGCTGAATATGGATGTTGAACTTGAGGTGTTTGTCTATAGTTACACTGAGTAGTCTGGCAAAGGGAACAACTTCGATCAGAGAGTTGCTTTAGCTAAGGACTTGGAAGGAATTTTTATCAAAAGAGAAAGATTTTTGAGGATGTGAATAGTAGTATTTTAGATTTGTTAGCATTGAGAGAAAGGTGATTTTGGCACATCCAGCTGTCTGTAGTTGAGAAGGCAGTCTGAGTTTTAGATAGAAGTTCAGGGAGGTTAGAGGCAGAGCAGACAAGTGTAGAGTCATCTGCATATTGGATGACTTTGGCATTAGGAACAGCAGAGAGAAAGTTTTTGATAAAGATATTAAACAGTATTGGTCTGAGGATGGACCCCTGTGGTACTCTGGTAGAGGTGTGTAAGAAAGGTGAGGTGCCTTTTTTCCATTTCACAGCCTGAGATCTATCGGACAGATAGCTTGAGAACCAGGAAAGAGCATTTTGGGAGAGATTTAGGTTTGAGAGGTGACTTAGAAGGTGCTTATGGGAAACAGTATCATTTAAAGAGTCAGAGCTCCCTAGGCACAATCCCCACCTCTGTACACCTTTCAGAGTATTTATTCTTTACTACTAGTGATCAATATTTATTTAGGAACTTTTCCAAACCATTTAATAGTCCCCTAACTCTTGTAATGGTATTTAATTAGTTTCTCCATCCTTAAAATCAACAAAAGGATAATAGTTGCAGTTCAGTAAAGTAGTTGCATCTTTAAAACCTTTAAAAACTAGTACCTTAGGGGAATGATGTTCAGTTCCATTAAAGTCTATCACAGTTCACACCTCATCATCTGAGCTAATGGATTAATTTCTTTTACCATCCAGTACTCCTTCCTGAACTGGTAATATTGCCAATGACTTTTGCATACCGTTTAAGGTGCTGAGTTGTGTTTTTGAAACATTGTCCTGACACTCCAAAATGGATGTATCATCAGACCCAGCAAGTCATCTCCGTTACCCATAGTCATAGAACAGCCAATATAAATTGAAGACACCAAACAACAAGGCTGAATTGCCAGTGGATATAAGTAAACCAAGATATATATATATATATGTATATATATATATATATATATATATATATATATATATATATATATATATATATATGTATGTATATATATATATACATATATATATATATATATACATACATATATATATATATATATACATATATATATATATATATATATATATATATATATATACATATATATATATATTTATATATATATACATATATACATATATATATATATATATATATATGCATATATATATAGTGTAGGGGACCCAAACTAAAATATTGTAGACTTCTTCAGAAACAAAGCATATACACTAAAATCATCATATTTAAATAGTGAACAAACCAATGAAAATTCAGACCCAATTAAGCATCAATTGTATCAAACTAACCTTAAAAACCATTAACAGCAAATTAATGTCCACAGTGTCAAAAGGTTTGTTTGAAGGCATGTTCTTGACCCCTAAATAAAAAATGGACATCCCCAAACTGTATATATATATATATATATATATATATATATATATATATATATATATGTATGTATGTATATATTAAAATTTATCCTTACTGGCCTTCAGTCATTCATCTTTTTAAAAAATACATATGTCAATAGTTTCATTAAGACCAGAGAACTTATTTGCATTTAACCTAACTTGCCATTTGGTTTCACAAATCTACAAAGTTTGCAGATATATTTATGAAAGTCCATATATATCTTTAGACCACAAAATACACTATACAAATTTTAGAAAGATATTCTTGCAAATCTACAGGGGTAGTGTGCATAGGGATATGTTCGGGATGTCAAGCATTTTATATAAGGATGACAACCCGTAGTTTAGAAAAAAGAATTAAAGAACATACTCTATAAAAGTAAAAAATCTTAATAATGCTTTGTATAAAAATACTACTAACTGTGACCAGTATAAAAAGTGTTTGTTTTCTGTTATTCAGCATGTTCCCTTTTATTTGAGAGGGGGTAGTTGCAAAAACAGGGTAGAGATTTGTGAAATTAGGTTAAATGCAGAAACGTTCCCTGCTCTTAATGAACCTATAAAAGACCCGGAGGCCAATAAGCAGAAATTTATACATATATATATATATATATATATATATATATATATATATATATATATATATATATATATATATATATATATATATATATATATATATATATATATATTTTTTTTGGAGAATGTCCATATTTTATTCAGCGGTAATGAATATACCTTCAAATAAACCTTTAAATATTGTGGACATTAACCTGCTAACTGTTTTTAAGGCTATTTTGATACAATTGATGTTTAATTTAATCTGAATTTTAATTATTTTGTGCACTATATAAATATGGTGGTTTTACTGTATATTTTTGTTTCTGAAAAAGTATTTTTTGATGAAGGTATTTTAATATTTTTTTAACAGTAATACAGTGTTTTATTTTAGGTCAGCTACACTATAAGTACACAATAGAGATATTCATGGCCCACAAAGACCTAAATAAATGTAAAAAAAGACAAGGCTATCCACTTCAAAATATTTAAGACCTAGTAGCAATTAGGCTACTTGCCACACTCCTCTGCACTTGATGCTAAGCAAAAATGGTGGCAGATCAAACTCGGTAAAGCTTGTTCTGTGTATCTTAAATAAACAGATTATCTGTTTACCTTAAATACAAATCTGAAAGAAATAGATTTCTGGTGTTGATATTTGAAATTTAACTGTCTCCTGGAATATTCCAAGGAGCTTTAGTAAGTATAATTCAAAAGCTAAATGAAATAGTAAATATAACTGACACGCTAATCTCTTGTACTACAAAATAACAGCATAATTTGCATCTAGTAAGGATGCTGGAGAAAGCCAAAAGTGTTAAAACTGAACAAAAGAAATGAGAAAATCTGTGAAACCTCTGTCGAATATGGGACATATTTTGTTTTCAGAAGGGTCTAAATCTGAAAATGGCAAAGAAAAAGCCGTTGTAAATATTCACATCTCATAATTAATAAACTCATGAATTTCTGAGGTATAGCACAGAATCTGTTCGTTTTTTTCCTTATTTGGCACACTTTACCACTCGAGAAGCTACTAGAACAGTAAGTCTCAAAACTTTTTATACCACAGCACACTTAATAATGTAGTTTTATATCACAGCACAATGATTTTGAAGCACTCTCTGCATAAAACATTTTATGTTCACTATTCCATAGAGTAAGAAAGTAGAATTATACTATAATGCAAAAACATTCCAGCACATTTTTAAAACTGAGTTTGTATCTTATTGTCAGAGGTAAACACAAACCTGCCCTTGGAGGGAAATGATTTTCAATCGATGGGATAACTCACAAACAATCATTTCATTCCCGTTCTACAGATTTCTGTTCAGGTCTCAGTATTCTCTTGATATGAGTTAGGCAGGAAAACTGATTCATACAGGTAAGAAGTACCAAATATGAGCCATGTGTCAGCAGCTTGTTGAAAAGTCTCCAAATATTCCATTTCAGTCTTCAGCCAGAATTTTTCCAGTTCAGTTTATCACACTCTACGTGTAACATGTGATCTACATTTAAATCAACATGTGCCTGGAGAATAAGCTCCACATCAGTGCCACCTGCTACAGTAGACCGGCTGAAGTGATCTTTTATGATATGACACTGAGAAATGCCCATATTCAGGATATAAAAGGCGCACATATGATGTCCAAATTATCACAAAGGTTCTTCATCAAAAACTTTTCTAGCCCCATCAGCAAAAGCTGATTAAGTGGAAATATTTCTTGCAATTCTTTAATAAGTGTTTTAAGACATAAATACAGCTACACCTTAAAGCCATAAAGCTTCTCAATAATGTACAATGAAGTTGCATTTCCAATCTGCATCTTTCTGTTTAATTCAATAAAATTTCCAAATATATCTATCAAGTATGTCAGCTTTGCCCACCACATTTCACCCCCCAAGACAAAATAATTCAGAATCATCAGAAGCAAGGCAAATTTCCATTTGTTCTCTGAGTTGCTACATGTGTGGGAAAACTTTACATTCAGTATGCAGCACTAAATCATCTTGTATAATATTTGAAACAATCACAACTTTAATGAGTAGGGTACTCTTCCCTGAAGCAGGTTGCAGTTACTTTAAAAATGCCATCTATCATGTTGCCAGGACTTTGTCTGTAAAATAGGAAGCTTTCCTGCTGTGTGATTGCCCTCAACAGACTTAATGTAGGCCAGATGTTGCATATTCTCTGATTCAGTCTATATAATTAGCAGGGGGAGTGGGGACCACTAGCACTTATGTGCTGAGAAAGACTCTTGGTGCATGCATCATGTACAATGTAAACAACAAAAAATCCACTAATAAATATAAAATATGTGAACTGGAATTGGCAAATAGTGGGCAAGGAGCATATTCCCCAACCCTGATAATTGTGTAGTCTTGCACACCTGCTGACCATCTGTTCAGTCTACTAAATGCAGTCAACCAAGCAGATGTTAAACAAAGATAATTTTGGTCAAAGGCATTCCTCCCAGATACACACACACACACACACACACACACACACACACACACACACACATATATATATATATATATATATATATATATATATATATATATATATATGTATGTATGTGTGTGTGTGTGTGTGTATATACAAAGACATATCCAGATATATATATATATATATATATATATATATATATACATAAATATATATACACATATATATATATATATATATATATATGGGTCTACTGCTCTACATCGAAGGAACACTTAATAGAGCAGGAGATCCACACTTCAGCGAATGTTCACTTCAACAAAAGTGTACTTTTGCTGAAGTCTAGTTCCCCGGGTGACCAAAAAAAAAAACACTAAAACATGCACCCCCTGTGCCCCCCACTACTTAAATATACCAACTCCGAGATCGTATTACAGTGGAGAAAAGGGAATATTCCTATTCTGCGCTGTAGCGTGACTGCCGAAGTCAATGTTCAAAGTTTCATTACTTCAAACAAGTGGACTCGGTGAAGTGTGTTCGAAGAAGTGAAACTTTGACCATCTCCACGGATCCCATACATATATATATATATATATATATATATATATATATATATATATATATAGAGAAAGAGAGAGAGAGAACAGTAATGTTTTACTAATGCTATTAAAAATCATATGATAATAACAGTAATACAAGACTAGAATGACACTCCAGTAAAACTGAACCAAAACAACCCTTAAAAGTCAAGCTGTCTTCATAATAAGTCCAGTACACGATGGAAAATAAGAAGGCTCCACAGTTAGGATAAATGCACTACAGTATTGCCAGAGATTTTATTACAGTGTGATATTACTTTTGCAGTACAATTTTAATTTAACCACTGAAAATAGATTAAGTGATAGGCTTTCAAAAATAGCAAGTACGATGCTCTAGATGGAAAATAGGGAAACTGGATATCTTCTACAGTTCAGTTCAAAAATAAGTTTTTCAAAAGAAGTAATGGGCACAACCATTTGGTACAAAACATCCGTTGGTGACTTATATCTTTCAAATTAAGTGTGTTATGGGTCGGCATAATGGTTAAGATTTTTAACTTACAGACACAAGCTACAGGATTTGCTTCTAACCTTTGAAGATAAAATTGACTAGGCTTAAAATGGCCTGCAACGACAGTTAACTTAGTACTTCCCTATGACCTTCTGAACCTATTTGTTCTGACAAATATAAAAATGTCCAATTTAAGTGCAACCTAGTCTAGTGGATGGGGAATAGGAAAATTGCACCAGGCCTGGAAACCATGTCCCTTATGGACAGAGGAAACATAAATGCCTGGACATCAATGCCCTATTTGTATACAAGACCCCATTATTCTTTCTAGAATCATGGCTAACCTTAGAAAGTACCCCTGGGTCATTAGCCTGGAAACAATATATGCACCTAATCTATGAAATACCTTATAACAACAACCTACTCTACCAAGTTCCTCTAAACAAATTACAGTATTTTTCTTTTTCTCCATCC
Organism: Protopterus annectens; assembly: GCF_019279795.1. Classification (NCBI taxonomy): domain Eukaryota; kingdom Metazoa; phylum Chordata; order Ceratodontiformes; family Protopteridae; genus Protopterus; species Protopterus annectens. Next base: position 1,845,255,520 of record NC_056733.1, read on the forward strand.
TCTGCAAAATTGCCATGGAGGTTGTTTTGTATGGCAGCATGCTTTGTCAAAGCAAGCAAATTGAACAAAAGTGTTCCTTCTAACAAAGATTTCTGTGGAATGGCAGCCCACATGCAGACAACAACAAACACCAACAGCTAATACAACTAAAAAAGGGAAATTAAAAAAGTAATCAGTAAAATAGTGTAAAACAGATCCAAAATCTCCCTAGGCAGACAGTCCCAACCTTTCCCAGATATGTGCATTTAATTATTCTCCCATTATGTGTGACACTTCTTGAACCATTCTCATGTATGCATTCATCAATGCTTTATGCTGTTGTGCCAGAGGGTTTGCTGTTTCTCATGGCTTGCTTTCTCATTGTCATTAGGTTAATTGCTGTGTGCTTTCCTGAATTATAACAATTTCTGCATTATAAAGGGGTATAAAAAATTCTCATTTCAATCATTAGGACCTTCCATAATAGCCAGTGATGTAGGGAAGATACCACCCATGGTATCTTCAAGCACACTGGAAACCTGTAATGACCTTGGGTGGTAGCATATTTAGAATGTTGACTTACTGCTCTTACAGAAGATGATTCTTTCTCTGGTTTCTCCATTCCTCACCAGTGTCTGTGAAAGGTCTTCCTTATCCTTGTGTAGTTTGGTACCCTGTTCATCCTTTCCTTCATGAAGCCTGAAGAAAAGTCATTCAGTATGTTTGTTTATTCCTGTTATTCATTTGGTCTCACTATCTTCCTTAATCAGCTTCACCAGGTCCATCACTCCATTTGTCTTTTGTGCTATATATTTAAAAAGATTTTGCTCCCATTGTCTATCTCTTCTGACAACTTCCATTGTTGTCTTTGCATCATTTGGTACCTTCAGTCTGATTTCTTATATGTTCCTTCTCCACCTCCCTGTCTTTAGCCTTTTATTTTTAGTGCCTTAAAATTTGTCCTAGTACTTATCCTCAAATGTATATATGTCCACATTAGTGTTTGTCTTGGCTTCAAATTTTTATATCTTTCTCATATCATTGTCAATTGCTTTGAGTGTTGCAGCCTTGAACATTTCCAAATCTTGTATACTACCTAAGTTTGAATCCAGACTCCTAACTCATATTTTCCTTTCTGTCTTGCTCACTATAATCAATTCTCTTAATACCATACCACATCATATTTGTACTTGTTTTAGTAGTATTACCATTCAACACATTCTAAGCTATACAGTTGAGTGATCATTAATGGATAATTGCAACTACATCTGGACATATCTTACTGCCTTCACCTTGGTTATAAGACTACAAGGATTACTCTTCTTTCGGGTACACATAATTTCGCTGAAGATAACATGACCCAATAACTCATTCCCTCACACATTCAGTCTCATGCATTGCAATTTCCTGGTTTGCTTCTGGTAGACTCAGATCCCTACAAGTATAATTCTGTTCCATCTTCAAGATTCTTTGATCCTACTCCTCCCTGGATTGTCCGAGTACTGATAACCTCAGTCAATGAACAAAAATTCTTCCTCCACTTTAACTGTCAGGGTGCTTAGTCAAGGCTAGGTCCTTGAGCACGTCCCTACCTCTGTCATGGGCTGCTGTTCTTCCTCTACTAAGACTTCTGATTTGATCTCCTTAATATAGAGATCATGTTTCACTTCTGTACCTCTGCTTCATTCAGTCCTGAGCATTTCTAGTATTGGAATCCTCATTTTCCATGATTTATTATGACTGGATGTCCACCCACTGCTCATTGCTTTCAACTAGCCCCATCTTCATATTCTGACTACTTGGATTGTATAGCAGTAATGCCTGTCCATGTTCCATTTAATCCTTGCTTGCTTCACCCATGGGTTCTATGAGTGTTATTTCATTCTGTCTAATGCCAGAATACATAGTCCACTATTTGACTTTGATGACACAACCTGCTCCTTAACATTTTAAGGCATATTTGCTGAGATGTACCTCTCCAATGCAGCTATAAACACATCTATGTCTCCTGGATTAAGGCTAACCTTGTCTCTGGCATGTTGGTCTTTCTGACTCATAATCTATGTATTCTGGCCATTCTTAAGCCATTCTCCCTTATCCATTTCCACAGCCAATCGTTGCATTGTCTATCTGTTTCCTTCTTCCCAATGATGGCTGCTGACACAAATAGTGCTTATGCCACTGATGCCTCCACCACCTGTCTGACAACTACTTACAGCCTTCTTCATGTAACATTTGAATGTTTTCTGGATTTGAAGACAACAATACACACTATACTCTTCTCATCTCCAAGAGGTCTTTACTCTTCATCTATGAGTAAGGTATTGTATGGAATGAAACTTTCTGTGATTGAACTTTAAATGATTTAATGTTTACTCTATATATTAGATATCATTCTATTACTTCTAAAATAACTTACTTTTAGATACATTATATGATGCAGAATGATTACTTGCACAAATCATTCTATGTTGCATTTAATCTTACACTAAGCATGCAGTTTTTAAATCAGACATTTCTTTGTTAATATCAATACATGCAACTTTTGCTTCTTAGCATCATGATTAATTCCAAAATCGTCCATATATCTGTCTATTTTCTTCAGTGTTCTTTAAACTGGGAGTATCTCATTGACAGTACACCTTGGACATCTAATCTTTCTTCTGGGACTATTGTTGCTGCACAATATTTCTTGGGAGACAAGACTCGAGGAAACTGTCCCTTAACTATTGTTTATAACAGGTGCTACAGTCGATTTTCTTGAGACAATATGATTTTGACAATTCTGCTGTTGTTCATCGAACTTCACCTTATTTTCTTGTACAGTTGTACATAGGTTCTCTGATACAGCTTACAATCGTCCCCATAAATAACAACAGGCATTTTGGTTTAGCTGCTTATTCAACTATGGCAGCTCCAGCCTGCAAACACATCTGGACATATTTTTGAATTTCCATCACAGAAGTAGCTTTATCTTTCCTTATTTGTGCTAGAATTTCTTTGTTTTATTATTTCTTTTGAGTTTCAATAAGACGGCAGAGGAAGTAGATAATGTGCTTTTTAACTTTCTACACATTAACAAGTCAGCTGGTGAGCATTTGTATCCCTGCAGTAGACAATTTTGGGTTTTAAAAACCTTGAGATAATAATGCTCATTGTTATTTCTACTGCTCATTTTCATGAGATTTGTTTTTCACTGTTTGGATAGTTTTCTCCATGTGTAATTAGTATGCAGAGAATGTGGGCAGAACATTATGTGTCTAAATTCTTATTGAAACAGATATCTTCTGAATTCCTTCATTTTACACTGCAGACAATCGTCATATATAAAAAAAATCAGCTACCCCCAGTCTTAAGCATATTAAGTGCATTTATCACGTGTACTTCTTGTGTCTGTCTTACATTAGATTCTCTCAGTTTCCATTTCTGAGTTGTATGCCTCTGAGCAAATCACTTAACCTACCAGTGCTTCCTAGTTGTCCCTTAAAAGTGCATGTGTGTCCAGTAGGCGTATCTGGTTAACAAACAGGATAAACAAACAGATAAATAAATAATTTTGTTATTTTGCTATTGATATGGTACTTATGATATGAATTACATTTGAGAAAATTCTGCATTACTTGTTCTATATGAATTAGCATACCTGGCCAGTACCTTATATCTTTTGATTTTTCTTTCTACTTTACAATTTTATGAATCAGTTTGTATATTCAGTCAGGTACTTGTCTTCTCAAATAAAATATAGAGTGAAACAACCAAATATTAATGTCCCTAATGTGTGCAACAAAATGTCAACAAAAAACATCAATATGTCATTAAGCACACACCGAGAAATAAACTTGGAACAAGCAAGCACATAAACAGGTTTATAAATGTTTACCATACTTATGATCACAAGGGCCTTTTTAAGCCTAGCCATGCATCCTAGATCTCTGACAAGTTCTGGTACCCTCGATAAGTATAAGCAGGGGCTTGAAAGATGAAACATTTACAAGCAGGGTCTGTAAGAGACAAGGTGCCAAACCAAGGATGAATTTCCTCTTCCCCATCCATTTGTCCAAGTTGCACTTGAATTGTGGTAGGGAGGAACTATGCTTCACATGAATGGGGAGCCTGTTCCAGAGATGGGGTAGTCTCTGGGATACATACTAGTCTATCCAGCAGGTTGTATTTATCTCATAAGCAAGGTTTAAGTCTTTGAAATGGGCAATTCTGGTACTGTTTATTTTGCAGATATGCAGTAGGTACATCAGAGTGGGGTCTGACAATGCCCTGTATGCCAGACATAGACCTCCCAACAACAGCCTGTAGGAGACAGAATATAGAGATAGGGCCTTGAGGCAGTCCACATAGGACATATTATTTACATCCTGTATTCTTTTAGTGAGAAACCTCTGTAGACATTCCAGTCATTCGATATACCTGGTTTAGTAGATAACACAGGGGCATTGTACTCAGTTATAGATCTGATGAATGCTGAATACAGTGAAGCAATGACTTTCTTGGACTTAGATGCCAAACCTTTGCTTATAAGTTGCCCAACATAGAATAATTTCCTCACTGCTGTGGACATGTGATGGTCAAAAGCTAGATTACTGTATATATGTGTCCCTAAGTCCCTGACAACCAGGTCAACTATAAGGGGTGTGTTATTAATAAGATATTGACCAAGTGTGCATGACTTCCTGAAGGATACCATTATGCATTTCTTGGGATTTAGTTTTAGTACATAGCTCTGATGCCAGTTTTATGTCTGTGTCAGCCCTTCCTGGAGAACATTTGTGTCAGTGTGGAATTCAATGACAGCTCCTAATTTGCAATCATCTGCAAGTTAAGTTAGCAAGAGGCATTGACATCAGCATTGACTTCAAAGAAGTAAATGCCAAAAAGGAGTGGCCCCAGGTCTGATCCCTGAGGGATTCCACTTGTGACTGGCCTCTTTGTAGAGGTGGACTCCCCAGTCCTACTTCCTGGGTCCTCTCTGTGAGTCAGTTGGCTATCCACCAGGTGACATAAGAGTTTGTACCTAACCTTATTTATTTATTTAACATTTGTAAACCGGGAGAGTACTTCTTGGAACGAAGCCAATTTTCATGGATGCCCGGGAAGAAATACTTCAGATATATGTCTTTGTAATATGGGAGGAAATTGGAGCACCTGTACGAAGCCCACACTAATGCAGGGAGGACATGCAAACTCTGCACAGAAGGCACCCCAGCCAAGAATCAAACTGGCAAACCTCTTGCTGTAAAGCAACAGTGCTACTGCTGCACTGCTGCACCAGATTTTTCAGCCTTCTGAGTTTGTCAACAATGCCCAAGTGGGGTATTGTATGAAATACCTTGGCCAGGTCAAGGCAGGCAGTGTGAACCATTTTACCTCATTCATTGCGATGATGACCTTCTAAAAGAAGTCTACAAGGTTCAATAGGCATGACTTGTCCTTGAAGAAACCATAGTTTCCAGTGTCTGGAGGTTTACTATATCATTACTGATCATTTCCATGATAATTCTTTCCATGGCTTTGCATATGAGACTGTTGCTGTTCTCCATTCATGAGGCATGAAACCTTTTTGGAGGCTAAAGTCAAATAGCAATTCCTGATGTTTGATAGGTCATGTTTCATGCTATTGAGAAGGCAGCCTCAGATATTATCTGGGACCACTGATGTAGTGTTCTTGGCCTCAGAGAGAACATTAAGGACCTGTTCCCTAGTGATTGCTAGGAGAGTTATATTTGATGGTATTTACTGAGGGAAGGTTGAGAGGGAGAGGAGTAAAGTAGGAGCTGAATTTGTTTGTTAGTAGGATTGCTGTATCTTCTGGCTCAGTATCGGTGGCTCCATTTACAATGAGTTTGGAACACAATTGTGTATTGCCTTTGAGGTTGTACACATAGCTAAAGAATGCCTTGTGGTTGTCCTTGGCCTGGGAGGCCAAATTTAACTCAATTTGGCTTTGGAAGACTTTATTAGTCCCTTGAGTTGTTTTGATTTTTGCCTGCTGGGTGCTGCACCTACTAATTTTACCATGATTTTCTTCCTTCTGTTATAAACCCTGTTGATTTTGTGATTCCACTAGAGTGGCTTGTTTTCTGAATTAGTTCTGGACTTCTTACTGGTGGGTACAGCTGCCTCTCTGCAGATATTCAATACTTGTATATGGTTTCTGTGAAAAGTTCTGCATAGGTAGCAGAGTTCTTAGGGTTTATGAGGGCTTGAAATTTTGACAGGTTATCACTTAATAGCAGGAAGTTATCCTTAGAGTAGTTCCTGAATATTCCAATATTAGCTTGGGGTCCAAGTTTAATATTTTACTTCAAAAAGAGACAATTTTGTGGTCTGATCTTACCAGGGAAGACATTACACTAGGGGATGTGCAACACTCTCCTATATTAGTTAGGACCAAATCCAGCATGGTTGCACCCCTGCTTGGTGTACTGACAATCTGGTCAAGGGAGCTTTTGTTTACAAAATTCAGGAATCTCTGTGCCCGTATGTTTGGTGTCATACAGGATTCCGAGTACATAGTGGGGTAATTAAAGTCACCCTTCAATATGATATTGGGTTGGATGGCGAGTGTTTCCAATAAGTTTAATTCCACGGTATGTATTTTCTGGTTTATAGAGGGAGAACTCTAGTTTGCAAGGAAGTGGTATTAGATTTTGCCTGTGGTAATTTGCACATATAGAAGCTCATGTGCATTGTCCTGTCTGACAAGCCTTGAGGAATATTTAGTTTTGATGTAAATTGAGACACCTCCACCTTTAGTCCCTGTCTATGTAGTATCTGGTCTAAATGTGTAGAAGGTATTATAACCTTGCACTGTCGGTGTGCTCTCTGTGGCTTTCAGTGACAACACAGACATCAGCATTCTCTAAGGTAAAGAGAACTTATAGGAGTGGAGTTTTTTTTCTTTAGAATCTTTGCATTGAGCAGTAATACCTTTTTTAGATTTTCTTGGTTTTAATTTGCTATGTCAGAATCGCATTCAGTTTGACATTGGCTGAAAAGGCATTATGGGGGAACACAATGTTTTATCTAATATTTGAAAGCCTAGACAGGAGAGGTGCAGACCATCACTGGCAAAGCAGTGTGATCTTTTGACCATCCCCTTCCATGCTGACAAATATTGCACCCCTTAGAATGACACCAGAAACTAAGCTAATTATTAAAGTCAGTCATCTTTTGCTCACATTGTGGCATAATCCTTGGAGAAGGTGAAATGCTGCTCAATACTAGGCTCATACCAGCCTGCGACACACAAGACACATTCTTACTCAGCCTGTTGAGAAGGACATCAGTGTGTCTCACAATGGAATCTGCAAGAACTAGAATGGTGGACTGTGTGATGGCTTGCTTATGGGCTTAGAAGTAGAGGCTCCATGAAATGTGGCTCCATTTGTTGATGTGGGTGTTGTTTTGAAAGTGTGGTTCAGGGCTGCTGAGGTTATTTGTTACCTGTACTTCTAGTAGGTCTTTGGGGTTTAGGAAGATTACATTTAAGTTCCTCAGCATATGTGGGTCTATATGTCTGCTTTGAACTGTATGTGATGGGTGCAGTGTGTACTACTGACAAACTTACTAACATTAGCAGTACTTTTATGTGAGAGCTTTGCCTCCAGTGACATTGTGTAAATACATCTCTCATATGTCATATCAGTTTCTTTGAGAATTCACTGATTGTCAGTAAACATTAGGTAATTTATCCACTGCTTCAGGATGCCCATATCCACAATGTTGGTAACTGAGATCTTGGGAAAGTTCATATCCATGGCAACAGATTCTTTTTTATTGATTAGCCAGTTGGAGTGAGAATATAAAGCAATGTCAGGAGTATCCAGTTTGCAACTCTGGGGGCAATGCTTGTCACTGCAAACTAGTTGTCCTCTATGCAATTAAATATTGATGAAACTTCAGTTATGTTTTTAAAGAAGAAAATGCCAATTGAGGTGTCTGTGTTTATACAGGGCACTGCCAAACACTTGAGGGGAAACTAATAAGCAGACCCTGATGATTTATGGAAAAAGTACTTAGGCAGATATTCTGAAGTAAGAAATAAATCTAGCAGTGCCTACTGAAAACAAAGAATTAGCTTTTCAAGAATGATGAAAAAAGGGACTACTGCCTGGCTACTACTAGTGCTGGTCTCACCACATTTTCACTTTGCTGGCATACAATGCTCCTTTGCTTCTTCTCTCAACAGAAGCAAAACATTAGCACCAATCTCAAGATGAGAAGCAGGACATAGCCTGCTTGTCAATCCACAGTTTTGTCCCAAATGATGCAAGGCTCTGCAGGCTTGTTGTAGCCTTTTTCTGCTAGATGCCTTGAATAGCAACCTGACCAATCAGGAACATCAAGCACAGACACTCACTGCCCAACCAGAAACAGTCAGCAATCAATGCACTCTGCTCCTTCTATCACCAGGAGCAAAATTTAAGCAAAAATCTCAAGCTGGCACCTATGAAATGGTATTAGGCTTTCCAGTGATCAGCAGTCTCCAAGAAATAATGTCCCTGTGCTCCTTCTCTCACCAGGAGCAAAATAGAAGCACTAATCCCAAGATGACTATGGCGAGGCAGACTGTGGTCTCTCCAGTAATTGGAGGTCTTGGAATAGATGTTGCAGATTTTAAAAGTAAGATGGAAAATGGGTTAATGTCCAAAGGGATACAGTGTTCACTAAGCAGTTAGATATGAAAGACGGGATAACTTAAGCTTTAGCTATTTAAGTGGAGAGCCACTAATTTTAAAAGAGCAAGAAAGATTGGAAGGGGGTGGGCACTTTACATTCTGGTTCTATGGAATGCAGTGGGATGGCCAATACATTTAAACAGTTTAAGGAAAGTGATTTCACAAAATGACAATTTTTTGCTTACTCACAAAAAACAATGAAAATGGAGAGGGAAGGAGATATGTGGTCAAATTAACACAAGTGGCAGTCAACTAGAAAGACAGTTGAGTTTAAAAATACTACAGCAACAGGGTGGGAGGAAGGGAAACACAATTTTATGTGACTCAAAAGAGACACAGCTGTGGTCTCTTTCCTAATATAAGTATGCAATTAAAAACCAAATACAAGTAAAACACAGTGTAAAGAAAACAAATCACAATATACAAAATAGAAGAAGGGAATAAAGTTATAAAAAATACAAGAAACCAAAGGTAAACTAACCTTTCCCTCACACCAAGTTGTGGCAGAGTCTGAGTGAGCTTTTCCAGTAAAGGTGATGATGCAAATAAAGAGGGAAGGGTTATACCTGGTAGAGACAGTATCAAGCAGGAGGTAACGTATAAGAGAATCACTGAGTGTACAAAGAAGAAGTTGTTGATGAACTGACAATAATTACTGAGGCATGGAAAGTAGTGGCCAACATATTAACCAAGAGGGAGGTTTAAATATATATTATAGTGCATGCTGTGTTTTATGTTTAACCAAGAGGGAGGTTTCAATGTATTTTGTGCTGTATGTAAATGTAAACAATGTTGAAAGAATGCAGAACTAGTGGTAGGAAGCAAGACCATGGGAACACATGATGGAAAATATATTTATGCATCCCAGTACCCACCTACAGAGAGTTGCATGCCATGTAGTTCACTTCTTTCCACAATTGGAATAAAAGTCACCATGGCATCTTTCCACTTTTAAAAAAGTATTTCTTTTACAATGTTTATTTGTGTAGATGCACATCAGTATATTCTGTGTTAAAATATTACCAAACTGCAATCACCAGGAATTTCCTCACTGCATGGCTAAAAGTTCAAACATGGGAGCTGTGTATCCAGAAATTTGATTTATTTGTCTGTGTGAGTAAAACAAATGATAAGTCTGAAAATATACAATAGAACTTATCTGCACTTTACTGGAAATACACTTTTGAAAGTATTTGGCACTGCTATTTTCCATGAAGAAGAGAATATCAAAATCAGAGAACTTAAAAAGTGACACTTGTTTTATAGTTTTTCTTTAAAGAAAAAATACTTGTGTGCCTCCAGACTATTACATTATTGAGCTAAGGAACTGAACTCAGAGCTGCACATTTGATGATTTCTAGCATTCAATAATATGAAACAATAATTTGGCATTTAAAGATTATCAAATTAGTGTTAACCAGCTAACTGGGACATAACTGTTTGTATCAAATGTCATGGATGAATAAAGAGCCACTAAAGTTCTATGTACACAGTGAAGAGAATCAATTGAGGAAATATTTGTGATGGTTAGTAGAAATTACTGAAGAAACATAAGTGTGAAATATAAAGTGCGAGTCAAATAAAAAGGTGAGAATGAGAACTGAGGTTAAAACATGTTGCAGCAGTGCTGGTAATAAGGAAGCATTCCATGCAATGCATGTGAAAAATGTTGCGGTTGAAACTCAAAACTTAAGAACTAGTTGTGGCAAATATTTTTTAAAGAACTGTAAAGGAAGATGAATATGTACAAAATCATCTATATGTTGTAAAGAATGATGAACATGAGCTGTGTTTTGGCATAAATAGGATGTCCCAAGAAAGTCTAAAAATTTCTTATGAAATGTGTGACAGTAGAACAAATCAAATTTTTGACAAGAATTGTTCAATATTAGTAAAGAATATAAAGATTCAAATGCATTGAGAAAAGTGAAGTCTTAAGATGCTTCTGAAATATTGGGCCCAAAAATTGCAGAAAAGAGATATGTGTACAAATTGTTATCAAGCTTGAGACAGCAAATAAAGTCAAAAGCATTTGACAGGATTATAAAAAAATAAGACATGCTAGTTCCTCATTCAAATTGTAGCATGTAAGGGAGACAGTTCTCTTAATATTCACAGTTGTTTAACTTGTGAAAAGGTAAAAATGGAAAATGAATTCCCTGTGTGAAAGCAAAAAGCCAATGTATTCTGATACTCATTTTCAACATACATGCAGGAAGAGGTGGAAAGTCACAGATATATCTCAAATAAATATTCATGTTTGGCAAACAAAATATACGCCAAGAAAAGTATCAGTGGATCACAGATGTAGAACTGAGAAGAAACTGAAGTACATAGAAAACTGTCAGTAGGAAGCAATTAAAAGCAACAGAGTGGATGAATAGTATGGTTGCACTGTAAAGCAATGTACTATTCACATATGCATAACACTGCAAATACATTACATATTTATATGCAATCATTTACTTATTTGTTTATTTTTATATTTATTTATATCTGATAAACAGGTTAGTAGATGGGACCAAGGCCCTGTTTCAGCTATGACCTAGGTACAAGTTAAACAATACCATTTGGTTAGTGTACAGGAATAACTGATTATGCAAGTTTTGCATATGATTCAGAGTACAAAGATGCTAAATGTAATATAATTTTCCATTTTTAGTATAAGAAATCCTGGTATGTAAGTTTTATCTACAAAATGGAATACATGTTATATATGCAGAACATTATAAGATTATAAACATTTATATAGAAAATGACATACCAAAATGTGATGGCTTCGATTTTATATATATATATATATATATATATATATATATATATATATATATATATATATACACACATTCATAAGCACACATTTCTTTCAATACTTGCTTCAGTATCTTGCAGTGTAGGTTTAGCATATATCACAAGAGAAAATCTAGTTATAGTATTTTAATATATATGATTCATTCAAAAATTAAAGAGTTTTATGAATCCAGTTCACTTTTTCATTCTCTATGATTTAGAACTTCGCCTGAGTTCATAAACCATGAAAACATTACCTAAATTAATACAACTGTTTAATTTTTGAATATACTTGAGCAGCCAGTTCTTGTAGCTTTTCTTTGTTGTCTTGTATAAATCTAGATTGTGGTAGTTTTTCTGTTTATATGTAATTCATTGCTGTGATCAAAGCAGAGCATCCTGCCTGCTTACAGATAAAGTGTCTGAAGGTGTCAATTGTTACGTTATTTTCTGTACTACAGATTTTGGCAGATAGATCTACATTAAGGAGATTTTTTTTATAATCATTTTTTTTTTTGAATTTTATAAATATTACATTATTGCATTTAATATAACAAGTTCAAAAACATATGTGTAACAATAACTATATACAATATACATTGCCCATAACACATGTAATGACCTTCAATATTTACATTTTATCTAATATTTTTTTTTAAGTTTTAACCAATATATTTTCTTATGTGTCATTTTATTAGTTCTTAAGGATAGAGTTTGTAATTCCCTATGATATACAATCTTAGCTAATGCAATAAAATCCGTACATAAAATAATCTTTTTAGATTTTCAATTTATTGAGTTAACTTTTCTTGCTATTGCAAGTAAAGACCAAATAAGATGTACTTGAGTATTTGGAATACATGCAGGTACCAGAATTGGCTTTCATTCTTACATTTAACAAACATATGTTCCCAGTTTTGCACATAATGTCTCTTCACACCTCCAGCATTTATTAATACCATTATTTGAGATTATTGTAATTTTATGAGGGGTGATAAAACTTCTATGAATAAATTTCCATGAAATTTTTTTTCCAAAAGGGAGATGTTGATGTATGTTTAATTGATTTAAGTATTAACTTTTTATCATTTTCTGAAAAGCTGGAATTATTGATTTTTTTCAGAATAACTCCAAAAACGACCCTTCTGGTATTTGCAGATCTAATTTTAGAGTTTTATATATTTTTGATATTGAAAGGGTTTTATTACTATTTAACATATTTATTTCACATAGGAGTAGTAGGATTTTAGGCAAAGATGCTATGTTAGACATTTGATGTATTTTAAATTCATTTATAAAGTATTCTCTAAAAATTTGTATATTTAGCCAATCATTATTATTTTTATTATATCTGGCCATAAGAGAGTTTGGTTCCTGATTATTATTATTTATCAGAAATTGGTGCCAAATAAATTAAACCATTGTTTTCCATATCTTTGATTTTGGGTACATTGAACGAATCAAGACATTTCTTTGTATATACTATAGGAAACATAAAAAATTTAAAGTTTTCCATCAGATATGTTTTATTTAATGATTATTTAAATTTACTTAATATATATTTAAGAAATGGGGACAATCTTTCATTTTTATTTGTGTTATAAATATAATCTTTTAACACTAGAAAGATTTTAATGTTTTCTGAAAACTTACTTATTTCTAATTTTGAATCTATTTTTGTAAGGAGAGAAGTAATGTGAAGATTTTTCCAATTTGAATTATACATAGGGTTTAACCATTGTGTTACTAATTTAAGAGTTATAGCTTCCGCATATAGCTCTAAATTCGGAAATGATATTCCTCCCTCATCCCAATTTTTATAATGCCGTGCATAAGCAATTCTTGTTTTTTGTGGAAACCATAAGAATTTTAACAACATGGAGTTTAGCTGTTTTATTAATTTCATTGAGGGCGAAGCTATTAGTGTTTGAAAAAAGAACATTTTTGTAGAATGATCATATTTATTAAGACAATTTTTTTCTAAAGAAAAAAAATTTTATTCCATCTATCTATATATTCTTTCATCATGACTACCAACTTTTTATAGTTTGTATTTATGGTTTCTTTCCAAGATGATTTTATTGATACCCCTAGGTATTCAAGCTTGTCATTTAACCAGTTAAATTCACTATGATTTTTTTAATTTACTATCCATCCTTTTGTTCAATATTAAAGCTTCTGTTTTCTCTTGGTTAAATTTTCGGCCGGAAACCATTTCAAATGTTTGAAGCGATTGTTTAATATGATCAATAGAAGAATTTATATCTCCAATTGTTAATAAAATATCACCTGCAAAAAGTTGCATTTTGGAATTATAGTTAGAATTAACATTAAAATCTCTTATTTTAGGATTTTCTCTTATGAAATTGGCCAAAGGTTTCACAGATAAAGCAAATAATAAAGGGGATAGTGGACATCCTTGTTTGGTTCCTCTAAAGATTTTAAGAGGACCTGATAAAAAGGTCCCAATTTTGACATATGAAATTGAATTTATATATAGTCTACTTAAAAGATTTATAAAACCAGATGAAAAACCATAGATATCAAGTGTCTTAAATAAATAGGGCCAATTTATGGAGTCAAAAGCTTTATTTAGCTCTAAACTAATGATTGATAGTTATTTTGTGTTCGTATTTGCATGCTCCATTGAGAATAGTAATCTTATAACATAATCTTGAACCTTTCTATTCAAAATAAAACCCGTTTGATCATCAGTTATTAGATTATGTGTTAATTGATATAGTCTATTAGCAAGAATTGATATAAAAAATTTGTAGTCTATATTTAACAATGATATTGGACAATAAGAGGCTACTAAAGTAAGATCTTTTCCATGTTTCAAAATTGTAGATATCATGGCATATTTCCAGGAGGGTATTGAAAATTCATCTTTCCTAAATTCTTCAAAAGCATCTAATAAAGTCCACAGTACTTCATCTGGTAACAGTCTATATATTTCCCCAATTAAACCATCTAGAACTGGTGATTTATTATTTTTATGTTCAAAATTCTTTCCTTTAGTTCTTTTAAAGTTATTGCTTTGAACAATTTAGTATTTTGTTCTTTTGTTATTTTTTTTTTAATATTAACTTTTAAAAAATCATCTCTTATGTCATTGTAATCAGTACTTACATTATCTTGGTTTATAATTTCATGGTGTTTTCTAAATACTTCTAGATTATTTCCTAGGTCTGAAACATATTTGTGTGTGTTAGTTGTTTCATCTTTAATCTCTGTAATATGTTTGGAGATAGATAACCTTTTTGATTTTACTGCTAATCTATGCATATTTTGGGGATTTACTGAATAGGATTGTAATTTAAGTTTTTCTAAATGTATTGTAACTTCATGATTTAAGATTTCTATATATTCTAGATTAAGTTGTTTTAGATCATTGATAGACTTTATGTCCTTAGCATTTATTTTGCTTTTTAAAATATCAATTCTTAACTGTAATCTGATTAGTTCACTTTCCCATTCCTTTCTCTTGTTCAAATACCAATTTTTGATTCTGCCAAATGGATAAGATTTTAAAGAGTCCCATATTATTGCTTTGGAAGTTGTATTATTGTCATTAATATCCAAAAATTATTTTATTTCTTTTAGTAGCCACTCTTTAAATCCCTTTATTTTAATAATATAGGCAGGGATTCTTTGGTAGAATATCAAATTATTATGTATGATATTAATTTTAAAGAATATGGCATTATGGTCAGACATTGGGCAGGACCTAATGAACACTTCTTTTGTCTTAATGTATAACCTATCAGTCACAAATACTTTGTCAATAGTAGTTTGAGTACCAAATCTAAAGGAATAATGAGTATAATTTAGAGAATGTGTTCCTTTTAAATTATAAATATCTTTCAAATTCAAATTATTACTGAAATTAATATTTTTTTGCAGGAGAAGAGATTTCTAAAGTTATAATTTTTGCTAGTATCATTCTTAGAAAGGATACAATTGAAGTCTCCTGCATATATTACATCACCATTAATTTTAATTAATGTTAACTCAAGAAATTTTTTTTAACTGTTTCCCCACCGATACCTGGTGTCCAATAGTTATTAACCAATGTAACTTGTTTTTTATTTATTTCTTTGGTAACTATACACAACATGCCATTTTTTGTCTGAATATGACTCTAATATTTTTGGAATCGGCAATGATTTTTTTCCATAATATCATTGCACCTCTTCTTTTGGTCCCATAGTGCGACTCTGCAAGAATTGAATAACCACGAAAGGACATTTTACCTAAATCTCTGTCTATTATGTGGGATTCTTGTAAGAATGCAATATCAACCTTATTAATTTTTAAATATTTAACCAAACTTCCCCTTTTTATAGGCTCATTAAGACCATTTACATTCAATGACATACATTTATAAGCAAACATATCTTTTTTTGACACACATGGATATCAAGAATTTTGTTATGGGCATAGAATAACATATAAATTAAAACATTAAACAGAAAAAAAAACTATATATAACTCTTAATAACAAATGATTTATTATTAGATCAATAATCAAGATATCAAAACCACTTTCTGATAGCCACTTCATGGAGTTCAAGATACTCCTGATTCAAACAGAGCACCGTTTGAATCAGCCATCCCCTTACTAACAACAGTTAATATCACTCTACCATGACAAATGATTAGTAATATCAAGTAAATAAAAAATGTGTTAAAGTGTTAAAAATGTAAAGTTTTAATTATATATTTTCTTGTCAAAAAAGAGAGAAAAAAACATGTATTAAAACTAGATTGAACATTCTATATATGACACCAGTTATTAACTTAAAAAGTAAAACAGTGTGATATATATCTATTTAATAACTTCAAAACCAACTAAAAACATATTATTTATACTATGTACCTGATCATGTAATAATCTTATACTTATATATGAGAATCTATCATTATATTTTATAAGGAACTGTAGTAAATATGACTGTAGTATTGCAATCTGACCATCGTTATGCATTAAATGGAAAATATTATGTAACATAAGTTTGCTATTACTACTTACTATTTGGAAATTTCAAAGGTATAAATGAAAAAAGTTACAAATTATATTCATGTTACAACAAAACATGACTGCTGAGACTACAAATCCATATGTTAGCTTATTATGTAACATGGGGAAGTTTCCTTCACCTAACAGAATTTTACAGTTGCACTGTCATCTCTCATCAAACAGATATTAATATTTACAGGGTGTCTTTCAATATTTGTTAAGCTGTAAAAAAGTAAGCAATCAGCTGTAAAACAGGTTAAAAGGTAATCATCATATAAAACAAAAAAAATCCTAATTCACTAAATATAAATAATTCTTTGTCATCCAGTTCCTATTATGCATCAACTACAAATTACTATAAGTGAAAGGAAAGATGTCATAAACATTTGTTTGTTAATATTAAATACAGTGAAATAAAAGGCAGAATAAAAAAATAATACAATAAGTATTTTCCTCAACTGTCATAAATCATTTAAGAAACTTTTAGACAAAGATGGTCTCAATTAAATACTTAAAGAAACCATTATAAGATATATAGGCTACTGTTTATATTATAGATCACTATTTTAACTAGAGTTAAGAAGACATTTAATATGTCACTAAAACACAAAATATATTTCACTAGTTACCTCAGAATGTGTAACGCAATCTATCAATAAAACATATATATATTTTAATAGTGTTCTATTGAATAAGTGAATGGTTAGAGTTAGTCAACAATGGTGTGCATTTCTTTATAAAAACATTCAGGGTCTAGCTGCTGCAACATTGAGGCATTCAGTAATGCAAAAGTACTTTATATTATAAAAACCTTGTATGTTATATAATATGAAAACATTTTAATGTTAGTGTACTCACTGTACTTCCTTGAGTCTTTAATAGTCTCTAACATCAGGCTCATAAAATGATTGGTCTAGCATTCAAACATTCCATTGATCTTCCTGTTCTGACTGTCTAGGCTTACTTTGTTATTTCTGACTGCATATAGTAAGTCAAACTCTAATGCTTTAACATATAAGAAGGCTAAACTGTATAGAACTAGACAATTTATATGGAAGGTAACTAAAATTATCCTTATTTTCTTTTATTTTCTCTTCCAGATGCTATGCTTGTTGTAGAATTGCTTAAATGAGTCTTACCAGCCGCGTCTGAATGTTCTAATCCGTTCCTGTTGTTAGAGGTCAAAGTTCACTTCAGATAAACAGACTTACGATACTGCGATCCACATCTAGAGAAGTTTTATGTATAACAGCTGCTTCTTGCCTCGAGGAAGCATTCTTACAGTAAATTAAAGCCAAACCAACGTTTTTGTTAGAACTTTAAAACGGAAAAGAAAAAGAGAGAAAAAAATGTATATACAGTGCTCATGAGTGTAGAAACAAATAGATACATACTCAATGAACTTTTTTCACCCCTTTCCTTTCAAGACATTTTTCCCAAGGGGAAAGTATTAAAACTAAACCACAAAGCAAATAAAAAGAATAAGTATAACACTCAATAAACATCAAAGCAGACACCAATAAATTCTTGTCAGCATTCATGTTAGTTATAATAAAGTACCCACTAATCACCACGAAGCACAGATTTCATAACAGTTTAAAGTTCCCAACTGTTATATTAAACTGTAGTAGTATGCTTCTATTTTGCAGAAGTTATTTAATCATAGCTCTGCTTTCCAGAGTGCTATAATATCATAAAACAGTGCTAAAAATACCAGAGATCCATGACTTTAGGAAGAATAACACTAATGAAATAATAGTTACTTATCCTTTAAATTCTTCTTTTTTTCTGAAGACGTCCATGAATTATTTTCAGCAATTCTTTTCAATGAGGGGTTTGTCCATTCCATATCTTCTGTTTTATCTATTAATTTGTTGTTTTCGTGTAAGAGACAGCAGAGTCCAGATCCTCAAAGATTTTACATCCCTCTGTTAGAAATATTTTAAGTCTGGCAGGAAACAACAGATGAACTTTTATTTGTTTCTTTTTTAGTTCCTTGATGATAGGAAGAAAGAGCTTTCTTTTGGCTATCACTGCAGAGGAATAATCATTGTCAAAGTGCACAACACTGTCATTTACTTTTATGGGAGACTTAGCCCATGCTGTTTTCAACACTAGCTCTTTGTCTTGTGATGATATAAATTTCACTATAACAGATCTTGAAGCATTTTTGTTAGAGGTTAAAGCAATGGATCTGCGTGCCCTTTCTATTCCAAAGGAAAAGGCTTCAGGAAGGTTTAGAACAGTTGGCAACCAAGTAGTTAAAAAACTCACCATTTTGCTTCATTCGATGTTATTTGGTAAACCAAAAATTAGAAGATTATTCCTTCTTGACCTATTTTCTAGGGCTTCTGTTTTATTTTGAAGAGCAGTGTTATGTTTTAACAGGAATTCTATGTTATTTTCTCCTTCTTGAAGTCTTCCATCCACATCACTTACAGACTGCTCTATGTCCAAAAATTTGAGACTTTTGAAGTTGTAACTCCTTGTGTATTAGGTCCATCTGTTTAGAACATTTTTGTTCAAAACTGTCTATTTTTGTGTCCATTTTGTCTAATTTCAATGACATCTCTTGTAAAGTCATTGTCACAGCTAAGAGTTCTTTCTTGATAGAAGAGTCTGAAGAATTATTCTTGGAAGGGCTCATCATTCAGGCAGAGATGCTGCAATATGTTTTTTGAAAATTTTGACAGGAAAACTTAAAGGAAAATTTCTAATTTTTTAGATAATCCTTCTTTATGTTAATAGAAATCCTAATAGTAAGAAAAAAACCCAGTTGGGTTATTTTTGAGAATTAAATCCTGTCAGAAATGTATAGCATTGCAGAGCTGAGAGAAACTGCTGCTAGTCAGTGTACATCATGGCCACGCCCCATTAAGGAGATTTTTGAGTTATGCGTGGCTAATAATAAATACAGAATTACATAATCTGCATACATGTGACTTTTATTTGGTATTTCATCAGTAATTTACACATACCAAAAATGCTGTACCAGTAACTGAACTCTCAGGAAATGATATAAACATAAATGATAATCCACTGGTCTGGAGAAAGAAGCAAGAGCATGTTAGGAAATTGATACAGATGATATAGAGACACCATTCTATTTTAAGAAAAGCAAGTGCAAATTAAATTGATAAGTTTGAAATTTATTTACCAGGAAAGTCCAACTTGGAACAAAGCCAGTTTTCAGCGGAGGCCTGGGGAGAAATGCTCCAGATGCATGTCTTTGTAACATTGGAGGAAACCAGGATATCCAAAGGAAAGCAATGCAAATGCAGGAAGGACATGCAGACTCTGCACAGAAGGCACTTCAACCAAGAATTGAACCAGAGAACCTCTTGCTGTGAGGCATCAATGCTACCTGTGCAAAGGTTTTTAACTACTATGATGTGAATAAACAGTTTTGTTGCAAATGGATGTGAGATGAAATGGCATACGATCTGTAATCATACAATAGAACATACCAGTTGCATGTATGTCAAAAGTGTTTTCAGATGAAGAAAAGATATATGTGCAAACAAAAAGGAAACTGCTAGCAATAGTACAAGGATGTGAGACATTCCAAGAATTATGCAAAGTAAACAAATTCAGATAAAAAGCAGAGGTCCTGAATCATTGAAAAGCATATCAAAGGGTCTTTATACAAAGCACCTCCAAGGTTACAGATGATGTTTACAAAACGTATTACTTAGAGTAAACACTTGGAATTGTTAGCAAAAGAACTTGAGACTCATTGGCTACTGACACGAAGTAGCAGAAAGTGTTAGTTTGTTTGTCTTTTCAGCTTTTCCCAGTTAGGGGTCGACACAGTGGAATTCTGGCCCACTAATGATTGGCAGTAGATTTTTATGGTGCTAAGTTGCCAGACCAATGCCCACCCTTCAGCAAAGGCACACCCATTCATGCATGTCTTTCGGGGGCCACTCGACCGCGGGGATGAATCAAATAAATTCAGTCATGCATATATAGTCACATGTAGATGTGTGCACAATGATTTATACATTGATAGGCTGTCTGCACACATTCTCCATAAATTGTATGATTCATTAATGTATCAAATATGTGCTCTTCCTTTTTAATTTCTCAAAATATTTTAGGTTTCTAACACCATGATAGGAATGGACCCCATTCCTAAGTCTAAGTACAATTAAAGTTCATGTAATTAGTATGTCTGATGTCAGCCAAAAGTGCTCTTCACAGCACCTGTAATGTGCTCAGTAATGACTCCTTCTGCAATTCGTATAGAGTTACATGTATTGGTAGCATATCTAAATATTATTGCAGACTCCTTATAGGTCCCATTGCTCCTACTACTGTTGGAACTATCTGTGCATTTTTTTCCACATTGCTCTTGTTTCTGCCTGCATATCCTGATATTTTATGACTTTGTGTCTCTCTGTATGCAGGACACTATAGTCACTGGGTGTGGCGATTTCAATAATCGATGCTACTTTTGTCTTCTCTTCTTGGACCACTATATCTGGTTTTCCAGCACCTATCTTTTGAACTGTTGCTAATGGATGATCTCATGTAATATAGACTTCATCATTTTCTGTGATGCTTTGTGGCTCATGTTTCCAATGTTTTTCAGCCACTTCAGTACCATAATGTTTGCACAATCCCCAGTGCAACAGTCTTGCCTCATTATTATGCCTTTCAATATACAATCCTGCTGCCATTAGTTTGTCACAACCAGGAATGAGGTGTGCAACTGTTTCCAATTTTGTTTTACAAAACCTACATTTGTCTGTTTGTCCCACATTTTCAATGGACTTTGTAAACCAATGTGTACATAGCCCACTATCCTGTGCTGCCAAAATTAACATTTCATCTCTTAGTTTGAATTCATCTCTTCTTAACCATTTGTGCATTCATTCCTGATCAACATGAGGTTCTTCCAGACATTTTCTATAATTGCAACTAAATTTATGCATTTTCCACATTTCTTGCCTTCTCATCTGATCCTTCACCTTATATTTTTCTTTTGTTTTTTGTTTTTTTTTTGCACATTCAGTTGCTGCCTGTTTTTTTTTTCCACTTACGGTTTGATTTCCATTCCTGCTTGATGCTGATATACTTCTGCAAGCCTAAGCAGGGAAGTCATCTTAGATTTATTTTCCTCATGTTTCAAAACTTTCACTACATTTGGGTCTTATGAGGTCAACAGCTATGCATGGAGTCCCAAGATTGCAGATCTGTACATGTAATCAATTTCAAGGAGGCCCATCCCTCCCTTGGAATGAGGAATATGTAATCTTGGTGTCCAATTATTTTTATAAATTATTTGGTGAGCATGAAGCATGCTTCTTGTCTTCCTGTTTAATCTATCCAACATGTTTTGGGGGCAATTGGTTTATAACTTGGATTTTGTTCCTAGATGTTAATGCTGTTTTCAAGATTACTTTACGTCTTCTAAAGTACTCCTTACTAATTTTTATTCACATTTGTTCATGTTTTATTGTTGATCCTTCATCAATTCCCAAATATGTATATACTTCCTCTTGCTCAAGTTCTTTTATATGATGTACTTGTCCCAAACTGATGTTTTCTTGGTGCTGTAGTGTTCCTGCTTTAAAGGTTGCTTTTGCACATTTATCAAGACCAAATGACATTCTTATATCATCTGAAAAAGTTTTGACAACTTGAGTTATGCTTTCAGTTCCTCATCTGATGAGCTATACTGTTTGAAATCATCAACAAAGAGAAGATGAGAAGCCTTTACACTTTGTTGCTTTCTAGGAGCCAAATTATACCCATGGCCTAATCTATTAAGTAGACAGCCTAATGGGTTACGGCAAAGCAGAATAACATTGGTGACAGAGAGTCACCCTAGAATATCCCCATTTGAATTTTTATTCCTGGAATAATAATCTGTCCTTTATCGTGGCTTAAAGTGTTCTGCCACTGTTTCATGGTCACTGTAATGTAGTTGGTCAGTGTAGGGTGTATCTTATATATTTTTAAGCACTCTTTTATCTATCAATGTGGGATACTATCAAATGTTTTTTTTGTAGTCAATCCATGCCATACTTAAATTCTTCCCCTTTTTAAAGTTCTTCACTATGACTTTATTTAACAGCAAATGATCCTTTGTTCCGTATGAATTTCTTTTATTGCCCCTTTGTTCTATTGCCATAATTGAGTTTTCTTCTAAATGACTATAAATTCTGGCTGCATTAATTCCAGTGCATAGTTTATGTGTCGTCGGAATTCAAGTTATTTTTAGGGTAGCTAGCAGGTTCACTCTTAAGTAGGAACATTGTTTTTCTTGTTGTTAGCCAGGTTGGTGTCGTTCTAGGTTTGCATATAAATAGTTGTTACTTATGGCTAAATCTTCATGCAAAGATATTAATACTTTTAAGCAGAAATTAGGTACAGCATCTGGGCCTGGAGTTTTCCAGTTTGAGGCTTTTCTTGACTTTGTTTCAAGCTCTCTGGCTGCTACTTCATCCCATTTCATATCCTGTACCTTTAAACTTATTGTTCTTCCTTTTACTTCTTCTATCCATTTAGCATCTTTGTTATGTTCCACAGGATCTTCATAGATACTTCTCCAAAATATATCTTTTTTTTGGTGGTCTTTCAACTCCTTTTACCTTGTTGCCCAATTCTCTATAAAACTTTTTATAGTCATCAATAAATTGCTTATTTTGTAATTTTCCTTTATGCGTATCTTCTACATTTTTCCACCTGTGCTAAGACTTTTAGTTCATTTACAATAGTGAATGATAGATTCTGATCTGTTCTAATACTGTGCATTGCTTTTATTACATCTGTCTTTCTCATTATTTTTGTTGATCTGTTCCCTCTTTTATACTCTTCTAACAGTGACACTTCTTGTCTTAGTTGCTTTATAGCATTTTCTATTCAATACTTCCATGATGGTATTTGATTTCTCCCCTTTCTCTCCCTCACTACCCTGTGTTCTTGTGATAGAATGTTATCAGTTATTAATTTAGCTGCACAGTAATATATCCTGTTTACTTCTGTTATATCGCATGGATCTCTATGGACAGTCCTAATTATTGTGTTCATTTGTTTTATCAAACTTCTAACATTTGGGGTTTTGTTGATCTTCTGCAGTTTATTTCTTTCATTGATATAAATATGTCTATCTATCTCTAGTAAGTCAAGCAACTCTTCTCTTAGCTCATTTTCTTCTAAATTGAAGGCACATTTTTTATTTTCCATTTCCAGTGAGCATTCTATAGAAAGTTCTATAGCATCTTCCTGTGGAACATTTTCTTTAATTTCATCCTGAGCCATCCATTGCTCTGTCATATGAGAACTCACTGGCCTATCACGCCTCAACATTAACTGTGTCAGAGTTTCCACAGTTTTCCTGTTCCTTCCCTTGCCAACTACCTTCAAGTGAATGTTGTTGCTCATTTCCTGTGGAAGGCTCCAAAATATCTTCATATGGCACCTGAACAATTGCTTCCCATTCCACTGATTTCCTTTTAATTTGGAGATCCATTGCTCTAGCCTGTTGTGGTGCTTTCTAAATTAGATTTTCTATACTGAATCCTTCACTTTGGAGGTACTCCATAACCTCAGTTTCTATTTCTTTAACTGCTTGATTATTGATGTCCTTTTCCTCTTTGTCTTCTTATTTTTGTATTGTAAAGTTTTCCACATATGGATTCCTTTGTCTGTATTTCTCTCCAAATACCTTTGGTGCTGCCCTTTTTGTATTGATTAGTTTTGCTTTCTCCTTTGAATAGATATTACACCATTTTAACTCTTTTTCTTTCCCATGTCCATATT
The DNA here is from genome assembly GCF_019279795.1 of Protopterus annectens. Taxonomy (NCBI): domain Eukaryota; kingdom Metazoa; phylum Chordata; order Ceratodontiformes; family Protopteridae; genus Protopterus; species Protopterus annectens. The sequence goes on from NC_056733.1 coordinate 1,845,279,775, forward strand.
TCTTCTTCAGACATCTCTTGGTCTTCCTATATCTCCTTACTTTGGGGACTCTTTCCATCATGTTGCAATGTAACCGGTGTTAGCCTTCTACATCAAATCTTTCACTTTGCAGGCACGCCATAACTTCAACTTCCATTTTTTTTATCTCTACTTTACTAATCTGCTTTTCAACATTCCCTCTTTGTGATATTATTTTCTATTATGAAATTTTCCATGACTGGATGCCTTTGCCTGTATTTCTCTTTGAATATCTTTGGAGCAGCCTTCTTTACGTTGATTAATTTGGCTTTCACCTTTGCATAAATATTGCACCTTATCAAATGTCTCTTTCTTTCCCATGTCCATATTTCTTTTTTATACTTTTCAAAAATATTTAGGTTCTGTTGTTTATATTTTCGCATTTCCTGAGATTCTACTTTCACCAAACAGATCACAGTTTTGTGGTCTATATACTGTTTTTCAAAAATCTGTTGTATTACTGACTACAAAATTTTATTTGAAGTTTCTGACAGTTTTTCTTGCGGAAATATTTTTCTTTCCTCTAATTTCTCTCTTAATCTTTTTGCATAGCTTGTGCCTGGAAGTTCTGGGCTTTTTGCATAATAGTAACAATAAATAATTTTTTTTCTTATCCTCAATAGTCCACTCTATTGTCTTTGTGGACTGCTACTTCCTTCTACAACAGGGTCCATCCTCCCCCTGGGCCTGGCCTGGCCCGATTGTAGGAATGTTTTCATACTTTGAGGATTCTACACTTTCATTTTTTTCCAGTCCTAGCACCAGTGCACCTACCAGGATTGGGCACTTTCTTATCCTGGGTCTTGTGCACCCAGCTATCTTTTTTTCATTTTTGACCTACTTCTGTTCATGATATATGCTGTATAAATGCAGTCTATATATCAGTGTCGTCTTGGTGAGATTTTGTGAAAACAGGGTCCACCTCGTGAAGGTACCCACCAAGACTTGAGGATGAATTCAATTTCAGCACTACTACTCTCCTTTTCTTGCTGACTTTTCATCTCTCCATTTGGACCATATTTGCAGTATAGTCATTGATGTTATAGCATGTATCTTGGGCATGTGTGTAATTTGTGTTGCCAAATTGTTTTAATGCCCTTACTTAGGCCTTTATTTTGCACAAATGTCAGTGCCATATTTTATTTTACAAAATCACTTGTTTAGGTATAGGTTTATGTTTTCATAGGTTCATAGATTAGTACTATGCTAATTGCCATTGTGGGCCATTTTAAGCTTAGCCAATTTCCTTCAGTGACAGTCAAACTCTGTACCTTGGGTCTGTTAGGTTAACACCTTACCCATTATACCAGCCCTCAGAGATCCTCTGCACTGCAGCTATACTTCTTCTCATGGTTTTGAAAAAAGAAATGCCTGTAGTCTACATGTGCAATAAATCTTAAGATGACCGAATTCGTGTTTGATCTATATAGTTTCAGTCATTTTGTTTTTAGACAGCTCTGTACATCTCATGCCACATTATTGTGCAGACATACCATTCTGCATCTGATTGCATGAAATCTGAACAGCACCAAAAATAAGGGGGGGAGGTGAGAAAGACCCACAATTATGGTTATATTTTAAATATTGCTCTTATAAATTTAGAAAGTAACTAGACTAGCAGGTTTTGCATTAACTTGCATATTCTGAAAGATATGAAATCTGAGATTCTGATGTTTGTCATTATTTAGTGACTTCAGTCCACAATGATTTAATGAAAAACACAAATTTTATAAGGAACACACTAAAAATATGAGACACAAAATCTGGATATTCTATGAAAATCTGGCCAGCTGAGAGGCATGTGTGTAAATGAGAAAGGATAAATTGTGTATTTCTGCATTTTCTGAGCCTTACTGGCTTATGTTGATAGTCATTCCTACGGGTTTTGCACAACTTCACTGTCTTTCCTCCACTTTTGGGAGGGTTTTGCTAATTATATTCCATATTATTGAAAATTACTTTCTCTGCAATATGGACCTTTATGTGTCAAGGATTTAAATACTCATTTTCTTACTCTACCACTGCTGTCTTCTTTACTGCTTATTAGCGCATAGTAGCACAACTCATGCTTGAGTCCAGCTTTGTAATTAGATTTTGTTGAGGTTTGCAAGTGGATATCTAAACAGTCATCAAAAGGAGATACAAACAATAAATTTAACACTGGAGATTTACCAACAGCCACCAATCCCAGGCACCACTGTTACCGACATAACAGTTCACAGACTGCAGGATAGAGAGCCATTTTCTCCACTATTTTAATAGTACAAAAAAAGGATTTTATTGGGAGCTTTGTCTACTATGCCACACTTTAGATTTAGTATATTATGGAGCCTGCAGTTCCACTTTGTCATTTGCCATGTCATTGTGGCAAATGCCAGCAAAAAGATGACATTAAGTTAACTTGCTGATCAATACTGTTTAGGAAATCAAATTACATCTATTAAAACACCCATGCTCTGATTTTGTGAAAGTAATAATACCAGTCTGAACCCCTGATATCTATACATTTGTACATAAACACACTTGTGTTAGTTTGATCTCTAAAGACCAGATTTATGCACAAAACTTGCAAAATGTAAATGTTTCTGCTGGTAAAATGATAATTATATTTGCAGTATATAGCAATGCAATGAGATAATTTGTGCAAAATAGCATAATGCTTTCTGTCTGCTTGTCATGAAAGAATGCAGAAAAATAGAAAGATACTAGTGCGTTACTTTTGGTTTGATTATCAAAGAAGAGGTGAGGTAAAAAAAGGAGAAGAAAAAAATTAGTTAACTAGGAGAATGTGAGCATTCCTCTTAATATAATGATATTAACCAGTGTTCCTCCACTTGGAAAATTCTTCATCCATCTGTTAACATGTAAGGGAATAATACACATTATAAATTTTTAGACGTGCCTATGATACACTCTCAAAACATAAATCTCTCTCTCCATGTGCAGCACTATTGCCTCCATGGCTTTTGTTCCTTTAAGCATTCTTGGATAGGATTTGTAATCTAAGGAAAATGTCTTTGCTCTATTTCAAGTGCTCACATGCTACTAGCTTGTGCAACACTTATTCTGTTCCTTTTGTTCTAAACAGCAGAGCAGCAACAGTAAGCCTGATCTAACGCAGCTACCTAGCCTTCCCACCACCCACCCTATCTTAATAAAAGATCTCTAATTCTAACTCTAAAACTCACACCTGGTCCTTAAGCTTAACTGAGTTTTCAGTCACTAACTTTAAACCTAAAACAACTTTCAAGCTCCCTAACTTAAAATTCTCAATGACTGTCTAACTGTAAAACTCTGCACCATCTCCCTAAATCTAAAATCCATGATAACTCCCTAATCATTAAACTCCACTCTCCATTCTTAACCATAATGTCTCTGAGTGCACATTAATCCTAAAAGACCAGTACTGTTCCTTTATTCTAACGTCACCAATCTTTCCAAAAGCCTAACAATCCACTCCCTCATTTCTACAAGTGAACTCCTCACTTTCTCAGTCAAAGCTTTCATCCTGCTCCCTAAACCAAGCATTCCC